>NC_057812.1:304645467-304898679 GCF_018294505.1 Triticum aestivum
TTTCACAAGATTCAGCATCGGTAAGAGGAGCAATCGGAGTGCTAATAAAATCATTGTTGTTGGTATTGGTAAAGTCACACAATTTAGTGTTATCTTGAGCCATCGTGACAAGCAAGCAATCCAACACACAAGCAAACAAAAAGCAAGCGGGAAAAAAGAGGCAAACGAGAAAGAGAGGGTGGATAGAGAGAGAGGGTGAATAAAACGGCAACGGTGAAGTGGGGGAGACGAAAACGAGAGGCAAATGGCAAATAATGTAATGCGGGAGACAGGGATTGTGATGAGTACTAGGTATATTAGCTTTTGCGTAGACTCCCCGGCAACGGCGCCAGAAATCCTTCTTGCTACCTCTTGAGCACTCCGTTAGTTTTTACCCGAAGAGGAAGGGATGATGCAGCAGAGTAGCGTAAGTATTTCCCTCAGTTTTGAGAACCAAGGTATCAATCCAGTAGGAGGCTATGCGCGAGCCCCTCATACCTGCACAAAACAAGTAAATCCTCGCAACCAACGCGGTAAGGGGTTGTCAATCCCTACACGGCCACTTACGAGAGTGAGATCTGATAGAAATGATAAGATAATATTTTTGGTATTTTCATGCTAAAGATGCAAAGTAAAATAAAAGCAAAGGAAATGACTAAGTATTGGAAGATTAATATGATGAAGATAGACCCGGGGGCCATAGGTTTCACTAGTGGCTTCTCTCAAGAGCATAAGTATTCTATGGTGGGTGAACAAATTACTGTTGAGCAATTGACAGAATTGAGCATAGTTATGAGAATATCTAGGTATGATCATGTATATAGGCATCACGTCCGAGACAAGTAGACCGACTCCTGCCTGCATCTACTACTATTACTCCACTCATCGACCGCTATCCAGCATGCATCTAGAGTATTAAGTTAATGAAAACAGAGTAACGCCTTAATCAAGATGACATGATGTAGAGGGATAAACTCATGCAATATGATGAAAACCCATCTTGTTATCCTCGATGGCAACAATACAATACGTGCCTTGCTGCCCCTACTGTCACTGGGAAAGGACACCGCAAGATTGGACCCAAAGCTAAGCACTTCTCCCATTGCAAGAAAGATCAATCTAGTAGGCCAAACCAAACTGATAATTCGAAGAGACTTGCAAAGATAACCAATCATACATAAAAGAATTCAGAGAAGATTCAAATATAGTTCATAGATAGACTTGATCATGAACCCACAATTCATCAGTCTCAACAAACACACCGCAAAAAGAAGATTACATCAAATAGTTCTCCACAAGAGATGGGGGAACATTGTATTGAGATCCAAAAAGAGAGAAGAAGCCATCTAGCTAATAACTATGGACCCGTAGGTCTGAGGTGAACTACTCACACTTCATCGGAGGGGTTATGGTGATGATGTAGAAGCCCTCCGTGATGGATACCCCCTCCGATGGAGCTCCGGAACCGGCCCCATGATGGGATCTCGTGGATACAGAAAGTTGCGGCGGTGGAATTAGGGTTTTGGCTTCGTATCTGATCGGTTGGGGGTACGTAGGTATATATAGGAGGAAGGAGTACGTCTGTGGAGCAACAGGGGGCCCACGAGGGTGGAGGGCGCGCCTGGGGGGTAGGCGCGCCCCCTACCTCATGGCCTCCTCCCTTGTTTCTTGACGTAGGGTCCAAGTCCCCTGGATCATGTTCGGTGAGAAAATCACGTTCCCGAAGGTTTTATTCCGTTTGGACTCCGGTTGATATTCCTTTTCTTCAAAACCCTGAAATAGGAAAAAAACAACAATTCTGGGTTGGGCCTCCGGTTAATAGGTTAGTCCCAAAAATAATATAAAACTGGATAATAAAGCCCAATAATGTCCAAAACAGTAGATAATATAGCATGGAGCAATCAAAAATTATAGATACGTTGGAGACGTATCAAGCATCCCCAAGCTTAATTCCTGCTCGTCCTTGAGTAGGTAAATGATAAAAACAGAATTTTTGATGCGGAGTGCTACTTGGCATAATTTTAATGTAATTCTTCTTAATTGTGGTATGAATATCCAGATCCGAAAGATTCAAGATAAAAGTTCATATTGACATAAAAATAATAATACTTCAAGCATACTAACTAAGCAATTATGTCCTCTCAAAATAACATGGCCAAAGAAAGTTCATCCCTACAAAATTGTATAGTTTAGTCATGCTCCATTTTCGTCACACAAGAATGCTCTCATCATGCACAACCGCACTGACAAGCCAAGCAATTGTTTCATACTTTAGTAAACTCAAACCTATAAACTTTCACGCAATACATGAGCGCGAGCCATGGATATAGCACTATGTGTGGAATAGAATATGATGATGGGGGTTATGTGGAGAAGACAAAAAAGGAGAAAGTCTCACATCAACGAGGCTAATCAATGGGCTATGGAGACGCCCATCGATTGATGTTAATGCAAGGAGTAGGGATTGCCATGCAACGGATGCACTAGAGCTATAAATGTATGAAAGCTCAACAAAAGAAACTAAGTGGGTGTGCATCCAACTTGCTTGCTCACAAAGACCTAGGGCACTTGAGGAGGCCCATTGTAGGAATATACAAGCCAAGTTCTATAATGAAAAATTCCCACTAGTATATGAAAGTGACAAAACAAAAGACTCTCTGTCATGAAGATTATGGTGCTACTTTGAAGCACAAGTGTGGAAAAAGGATAGTAGCATTGTCCCTTCTTTATATATATATATATATATATATATATATATATATATATATATTTATTTTGGCCTTTCCCCTTTTTTTCATTTGGCCTTTCCTTTGGGGGGGCAATGCTCTATGAATGATGATCATCACACTTCTATTTATTTACAACTCAAGAATTACAACTCGATACTTAGAACAAGATATGACTCTATATGAATGCCTCCGGCGGTGTACCGGGTTATGCAATGAACCAAGAGTGACATGTATGAAAGAAATATGAACGATGGCTTTGCGAAAAATACTATGTCAACTACATGATCATGTTAAGCAATATGACAATGATGAATGTGTCATGATGAACGAAATGGTGGAAAGTTGCATGGCAATATATCTCGGAATGGCTATGGAAATGCCATAATAGGTAGGTATGGTGGCTGTTTTGAGGAAGATATAAGGAGGTTTATGTGTGAAAGAGCGTATCATATCACGGGGTTTGGATGCACCGGCGAAGTTTGCACCAACTCTCAATGTGAGGAAGAGCAATGCACGGTACCGAAGAAGCTAGCAATGTTGAAAGGGTGCGAGTGCGTACAATCCATGGACTCAACATTAGTCATAAAGAACTCACATACTTATTGCAAAAATCTACAAGTCATCAAAAACAAAAGCACTATGCGCATGCTCCTAGGGGGATAGATTGGTAGGAAAAGACCATCGCTCGTCCCCGACCACCACTCATAAGGAAGACAATCAAATAACACCTCATGTTTCAAATTTGTTACATAACGTTTTCCATACGTGCATGCTACAGACTTGCAAACTTCAACACAAGCATTTCTCAAATTCACAACCACTCAACTAGCACGACTTAGATATTATTACCTCCATATCTTAAAATAATCATCAAGCATCAAACATCTCTTAGTATTCAAAACACTCATAAGAAAAAAATTATTAATCTTGAACACCTAGCATATTAGGATTATTTAAGCAAATTACCATGCTATTTAAGACTCTCAAAATAATCTAAGTTAAGCATGAGAGATCAATAGTTTCTATAAAACAAGTCCACCACCGTGCTCTAAAAGATATAAGTGAAGTACTAGAGCAAAACTATATAACTCAAATGATATAAGCGAAGCACATAGAGTATTCTAACAAATTCCAAATCATGTATGGCTCTATCAAAAGGTGTGTACAGCAAGGATAATTGTGGTAAACTAAGAAGCAAAGACTCAAATCATACAAGACTCTCCAAGCAAAACACATATCATGTGGTGAATAAAAATATAGCTCCAAGTAAAGTTACCGATAGAAGTAGACGAAAATAGGGGATGCCTTCCGGGGAATCCCCAAGCTTTGGCTTTTAGGTGTCCTTATATTATATTGGGGGTGCCATGGGCATCCCCAATCTTAGTCTCTTGCCACTCCTTGTTCCACAATCCATCAAATCTTTACCCAAAACTTGAAAACTTCACAACACAAACTCAAAGTAGAAAATCTTGTGAGCTCCGTTAGCGAAAGAAAACAAAAGACCACTTCAAGGTACTGTAATGAACTCATTATTTATTTATATTGGTTTTAAACCTACTGTATTCCAACTTCTCTATGGTTTATAAACTATTTCACTAGTCATAGATTCATCAAAATAAGCAAACAACACACGAAAAACAGAATCTGTCAAAAACAGAATAGTCTGTAGTAATCTGTACCTCTAAAATAAATTGCTGGAAGTTAGTAATTTATCTATTAATCGTATTCAAAAAGAATTAACTAAATAGAACTTTCCAAATAAAAATGGCAGTAGTTCTCGTGAGCGCTAAAGTTTCTGTTTTTTACAGCAAGATATCAAGACTTTCCCCAAGTCTTCCCAACGGTTCTACTTGGCACAAACACTAATTAAACACAAAAACACAACCTAAACAGTGGCTAGATAAATTATTTATTACTAAACAGGAGCAAAAGGCAAGGAATAAAAATAAAAATGGGTTGCCTCCCAACAAGCGCTATCGTTTAACGCCCCTAGCTAGGCATAAAAAGCAAGGATAGATCTAGGTATTGCCATCTTTGGTAGGCAATCCATAAGTGGCTCTCATAATAGATTTATAAGGTAATTTAATTTTATTTCTAGTAAAGTGTTCCATGCCTTTCCTTAACGGAAATTGGAATCTAATATTTCCTTCCTTCATATCAATAAATGCACCAATCGTTCTAAGAAAGGCCTACCAAGAATAATAGGACATGAAGGATTGCAATCTATGTCAAGAACAACAAAATCTACGGGCACATAATTCCTATTTGCAACAATAAGAACATCATTAATTATTCCCATAGGTTTCTTAATAGTGGAATCCGCAAGGTGCAAGTTTAGAGAGCAATCATCAAAATCACGGAAACCTAACAAATCACACAAAGTCTTTGGAATTGTGGAAACACTAGCACCCAAATCACATAAAGCATAGAACTCATGATATTTAATCTTAATTTTAATAGTTGGTTCCCACTCATCATAAAGTTTTCTAGGGATAGAAACTTCCAATTCAAGTTTTTCTTCATAAGTTTGCATCAAGGCATCAAAGATATATTTAGTGAACGCTTTATTTTGACTATAAGCGTGAGGAGAATTTAGCACGGATTGCAACAAGGAAATACAATCAATTAAAGAGAAATTTTCATAATTAAATTCCTTTGAATCCAAAATAGTGGGTTTAGCAACATATAGGGTTTTAATTTCTTCAATCCCACTTTCATCAATTTTAGCATCAAGATCTAAAAACTCCGAATTCTTGGAACGCCTTCTAGGTAAAGGTGGATCATATTCAGTCCCATCATTATGAAGATTCATATTGCAAAACAAAGATTTAATAGGGGACAAATCAATAACTTTTAGATCTTCATCTTTATTTTCATATGAACTAGAAGAACACACTCTTATAAAGGCATCTTTCTTAGCACACATCCTAGCGGTTCTTTCTTTGCACTCATCAATGGAAATTCTCATGGCTTTGAGAGACTCATTGATACCATGCTTAGGTGGAATAGATCTAAGTTTCAAAGAATCAACATCAAGAGAAATTCTATCAACGTTCCTAGCCAACTCATCAATCTTAAGCAATTTTTCTTCAATCAAAGCATTGAAATTCTTTTGCGAAGTAATAAATTATTTAATATTAGATTCAAAATCAGAGGGAATCTTATTATAATTTCCATAAGAATTGTTGTAGGAATTACCATAATTATTAGAGGGATTACTAGGATAAGGCCTAGGATTAAAATTTCCTCTATACGCGTTGTTACCAAAATTGTTCCTACCAACAAAATTCACATCCATAGATTCATTATTATTCTCAATCAAAGTCGACAAGGGGATATCATTAGGATCAGAAGAAACACTCTTACTAGAAAATAATTTCGTAAGTTCATCCATCTTTCCACTCAAAACATTAGTTTCTTCTATCGCATGCACCTTTTTATTAGTAGATCTTTTAGTATGCCATTGAGAATAATTAACCATAATATTATCTAGGAGTTTAGTAGCTTCTCCTAAAGTGATTTCCATAAAAGTGCCTCCCACGGCTGAATCTAAAAGATTTCTAGAAGCAAAATCCAATCCGGCATAAAAAATTTGTATAATCATCCACCAATTCAAACCATGAGTAGGGAAATTACGTATCATTAATTTCATCCTCTTCCAAGCTTGTGCAACATGTTCGTGAACAAGTTGCTTAAAATTCATAATATCATTTCTAAGGGAGATGATCTTAGCAGGAGGAAAATACTTAGAGATAAAAGCACCTTTGCACTTATTCCATGAATCAATACTATTTTTAGGCAAAGACGAGAACCAAGCTTTAGCACGATCTCTAAGCGAAAAAGGAAATAGCTTCAATTTAACAATATCATTATCCACATCTTTCTTCTTTTGCATATCACACAAATCAACGAAGCTATTTAGATGGGTAGCGGCATCTTCACTAGGAAGGCCGGAAAACGGATCTTTCATGACAAGATTCGGCAAGGGAGCATTAATTTCACAAGATTCAGCATCGGTAAGAGGATCAATCGGAGTGCTAATAAAATCATTGTTGTTGGTATTGGTAAAGTCACACAATTTAGTGTTATCTTGAGCCATCGTGACAAGCAAGCAATCCAACACACAAGCAAACAAAAAGCAAGCGGGCAAAAAGAGGCAAACGGGAAAGAGAGGGTGGATAGAGAGAGAGAGGGTGAATAAAACGGCAAGGGTGAAGTGGGGGAGAGGAAAACAAGAGGCAAATGGCAAATAATGTAATGCGGGAGACAGGGATTGTGATGAGTACTAGGTATATTAACTTTTGCGTAGACTCCCCGGCAACGGCGCCAGAAATCCTTCTTGCTACCTCTTGAGCATTGCGTTAGTTTTTACCCGAAGAGGAAGGGATGATGCAGCAGAGTAGCGTAAGTATTTCCCTCAATTTTGAGAACCAAGGTATCAATCCAGTAGGAGGCTATGCGCGAGCCCCTCGTACCTGCACAAAACAAATAAATCATCGCAACCAACGCGGTAAGGGGTTGACAATCCCTACACGGCCACTTACGAGAGTGAGATCTGATAGAAATGATAAGATAATATTTTTGGTATTTTCATGCTAAAGATGCAAAGTAAAATAAAAGCAAAGGAAATGACTAAGTATTGGAAGATTAATATGATGAAGATAGACCCGGGGGACATAGGTTTCACTAGTGGCTTCTCTCAAGAGCATAAGTATTCTATGGTGGGTGAACAAATTATTGTTGAGCAATTGACAGAATTGAGCATAGTTATGAGAATATCTAGGCATGATCATGTATATATGCATCACGTCCGAGACAAGTAGACCGACTCCTGCCTGCATCTACTAGTATTACTCCACTCATCGACCGCTATCCAGCATGCATCTAGAGTATTAAGTTAATGAAAACAGAGTAACGCCTTAAGCAAGATGACATGATGTAGAGGGATAAACTCATGCAATATGATGAAAACCCATCTTGTTATCCTCGATGGCAACAATACAATACGTGCCTTGCTGCCCCTACTGTCACTGGGAAAGGACACCGCGAGATTGAACCCAAAGCTAAGCACTTCTCCCATTGCAAGAAAGATCAATCTAGTAGGCCAAACCAAACTGATAATTCGAAGAGACTTGCAAAGATAACCAATCATACATAAAAGAATTCAGAGAAGATTCAAATATAGTTCATAGATAGACTTGATCATGAACCCACAATTCATCGGTCTCAACAACCACACCGCAAAAAGAAGATTGCATCGAATAGTTCTCCACAAGAGAGGGGAGAACATTGTATTGAGATCCAAAAAGAGAGAAGAAGCCATCTAGCTAATAACTATGGACCCGTAGGTCTGAGGTGAACTACTCACACTTCATCGGAGGGGCTATGGTGATGATGTAGAAGCCCTCCGTGATGGATACCCCCTCCAGCAGAGCTCCGGAACAGGCCCCAAGATGGGATCTGGTGGATACAGAAAGATGCGGTGGTGGAATTAGGGTTTTGGCTCCGTATCTGATCGTTTGGGGGTACGTAGGTATATATAGGAGGAAGGAGTACGTCTGTGGAGCAACAGGGGGGCCACGAGGGTGGAGGGTGCGCCTGGGGGGTAGGCGCGCTCCCTACCTCGTGGCCTCCTCCCTTGTTTCTTGACGTAGGGTCCAAGTCCCCTGGATCATGTTCGGTGAGAAAATCACGTTCCCGAAGGTTTTATTCCGTTTGGACTCCGGTTGATATTCCTTTTCTTCAAAACCCTAAAATAGGCAAAAAAACAGCAATTCTGGGTTGGGCCTCCGGTTAATAGGTTAGTTCCAAAAATAATATAAAAGTGGATAATAAAGCCCAATAATGTCCAAAACAGTAGATAATATAGCATGGAGCAATCAAAAATTATAGATACGTTGGAGACGTATCAAGCATCCCCAAGCTTAATTCCTGCTCGTCCTTGAGTAGGTAAATGATAAAAACATAATTTTTGATGCGGAGTGCTACTTGGCATAATTTTGATGTAATTCTTCTTAATTGTGGTATGAAGATTCAGATCCGAAAGATTCAAGATAAAAGTTCATATTGACATAAAAATAATAATACTTCAAGCATAGTAACTAAGCAATTATGTCCTCTCAAAATAACATGGCCAAAGAAAGTTCATCCCTACAAAATTATATAGTTTAGTCATGCTCCATTTTCGTCACACAAGAATGCTCTCATCATGCACAACCCCGATGACAAGCCAAGCAATTGTTTCATACTTTAATAATCTCAAACCTATAAACTTTCACGCAATACATGAGCGCGAGCCATGGATATAGCACTATGTGTGGAATAGAATATGATGATGGGGGTTATGTGGAGAAGACAAAAAAGGAGAAAGTCTCACATCAACGAGGCTAATCAATGGGCTATGGAGATGCCCCTCGATTGATGTTAATGCAAGGAGTAGGGATTGCCATGCAACGGATGCACTAGAGCTATAAATGTATGAAAGCTCAACAAAAGAAACTAAGTGGGTGTGCATCCAACTTGCTTGCTCACAAAGACCTAGGGCACTTGAGGAGGCCCATTGTAGGAATATACAAGCCAAGTTCTATAATGAAAAATTCCCACTAGTATATGAAAGTGACAAAACAAAAGACTCTCTGTCATGAAGATTATGGTGCTACTTTGAAGCACAAGTGTGGAAAAAGGATAGTAGGATTGTCCCTTCTTTATATATATATATATATTTATTTATTTATTTATTTTGGCCTTTCCCCTTTTTTCATTTGGCCTTTCCTTTGGGGGGCAATGCTCTATGAATGATGATCATCACACTTCTATTTATTTACAACTCAAGAATTACAACTCGATACTTAGAACAAGATATGACTCTATATGAATGCCTCCGGCGGTGTACTGGGTTATGCAATGAACCAAGAGTGACATGTATGAAAGAAATATGAACGGTGGCTTTGCGACAAATACTATGTCAACTACATGATCATGTTAAGCAATATGACAATGATGAATGTGTCATGATGAACGGAATGGTGGAAAGTTGCATGGCAATATATCTCGGAATGGCTATGGAAATGCCATAATAGGTAGGTATGGTGGCTGTTTTGAGGAAGATATAAGGAGGTTTATGTGTGAAAGAGTGTATCATATCACGGGGTTTGGATGCACCGGCGAAGTTTGCACCAACTCTCAATGTGAGGAAGAGCAATGCACGGTACCGAAGAAGCTAGCAGTGATGGAAGGGTGCGAGTGCGTATAATCCATGGACTCAACATTAGTCATAAAGAACTCACATACTTATTGAAAAAATCTACAAGTCATCAAAAACAAAAGCACTATGTGCATGCTCCTAGGGGGATAGATTGGTAGGAAAAGACCATCGCTCGTCCCCGACCACCACTCATAAGGAAGACAATCAAATAACACCTCATGTTTCAAATTTGTTACATAACATTTTCCATACGTGCATGCTACAGACTTGCAAACTTCAACACAAGCATTTCTCAAATTCACAACCACTCAACTAGCACGACTTAGATATTATTACCTCCATATCTCAAAATAATCATCAAGCATCAAACATCTCTTAGTATTCAAAACACTCATAAGAAAAAATTATTAATCTTGAACACCTAGCATATTAGGATTATTTAAGAAAATTACCATGCTATTTAAGACTCTCAAAATAATCTAAGTTAAGCATGAGGGATCAATAGTTTCTATAAAACAAATCCACCACCGTGCTCTAAAAGATATAAGTGAAGTACTAGAGCAAAACTATATAACTCAAATGATATAAGCGAAGCACATAGAGTATTCTAACAAATTCCAAATCATGTATGGCTCTATCAACAGGTGTGTACAGCAAGGATGATTGTGGTAAACTAAGAAGCAAAGACTCAAATCATACAAGACTCTCCAAGCAAAACACATATCATGTGGTGAATAAAAATATAGCTCCAAGTAAAGTTACCGATAGAAGTAGACGAAAAGAGGGGATGCCTTCCGGGGAATCCCCAAGCTTTGGCTTTTAGGTGTCCTTATATTATATCGGGGGTGCCATGGGCATCCCCAATCTTAGTCTCTTGCCACTCCTTGTTCCACAATCCATCAAATCTTTACCCAAAACTTGAAAACTTCACAACACAAACTCAAAGTAGAAAATCTTGTGAGCTCCGTTAGCGAAAGAAAACAAAAGACCACTTCAAGGTACTGTAATGAACTCATTATTTATTTATATTGGTGTTAAACCTACTGTATTCCAACTTCTCTATGGTTTATAAACTATTTTACTAGTCATAGATTCATCAAAATAAGCAAACAACACACGAAAAACAGAATCTGTCAAAAACAGAATAGTCTGTAGTAATCTGTACCTAGCGCAAGATCTGGAACCCCAAAAATTCGAAAATAAATTGCTGGAAGTTAGTAATTTATCTATTAATCATATTCAAAAAGAATTAACTAAATAGAACTTTCCAAATAAAAATGGCAGTGGTTCTCGTGAGCGCTAAAGTTTCTATTTTTTACAGCAAGATATCAAGACTTTCCCCAAGTCTTCCCAACGGTTCTACTTGGCACAAACACTAATTAAACACAAAAAACACAACCTAAACAGCGGCTAGATAAATTATTTATTACTAAACAGGAGCAAAAAGCAAGGAATAAAAATAAAAATGGGTTGCCTCCCAACAAGCGCTATTGTTTAACGCCCCTAGCTAGGCATAAAAAGCAAGGATAGATCTAGGTATTGCCATCTTTGGTAGGCAATCCATAAGTGGCTCTCATAATAGATTTATAAGGTAATTTAATTTTATTTCTAGGAAAGTGTTCCATGCCTTTCCTTAACGGAAATTGGAATCTAATATTTCCTTCCTTCATATCAATAATTGCACCAATCGTTCTAAGAAAGGCATACCAAGAATTATAGGACATGAAGGATTGCAATCTATGTCAAGAACAACAAAATCTACGGGCACATAATTCCTATTTGCAACAATAAGAACATCATTAATTCTTCCCATAGGTTTCTTAATAGTGGAATCCGCAAGGTGCAAGTTTAGAGAGCAATCATCAAAATCACGGAAACCTAACAAATCACACAAAGTCTTTGGAATTGTGGAAACACTAGCACCCAAATCACATAAAGCATAGAACTCATGATCTTTAATATTAATTTTTATAGTTGGTTCCCACTCATCATGAAGTTTTCTAGGGATAGAAACTTCCAATTCAAGTTTTTCTTCATAAGTTTGCATCAAGGCATCAAAGATATGTTTAGTGAACGCTTTGTTTTGACTATAAGCGTGAGGAGAATTTAGCACGGATTGCAACAAGGAAATACAATCAATTAAAGAGAAATTTTCATAATTAAATTCCTTTAAATCCAAAATAGTGGGTTTAGCAACATATAGGGTTTTAATTTCTTCAATCCCACTTTCATCAATTTTAGCATCAAGATCTAAAAACTCCGAATTCTTGGAATGCCTTCTAGGTAAAGGTGGACCATATTCAGTCCCATCATTATTAAGATTCATATTGCAAAACAAGGATTTAATAGGGGACACATTAATCACTTTTAGATCTTCATCCTTATTATCATGAAAACTAGAAGAACACGCTTTTATGAAGCAATCTTTTTTAGCACGCATCCTAGCGGTTCTTTCTTTGCACTCATCAATGGAAATTCTCATGGCTTTGAGAGACTCATTGATACCATGCTTAGGTGGAATAGATCTAAGTTTCAAAGAATCAACATCAAGAGAAATTCTATCAACGTTCCTAGCCAACTCATCAATCTTAAGCAATTTTTCTTCAATCAAAGCATTGAAATTCTTTTGCGAAGTAATAAATTCTTTAATATTAGATTCAAAACCAGAGGGAATCTTATTATAATTTCGATAAGAATTGTTGTAGGAATTGCCATAATTATTAGAGGGATTACTAGGATAAGGCCTAGGATTAAAATTTCCTCTATACGCATTGTTACCAAAATTGTTCCTACCAACAAAATTCACATCCATAGATTCATTATTATTCTCAATCAAAGTAGACAAGGGCATATCATTAGGATCAGAAGAAACACTCTTACTAGAAAATAATTTCGTAAGTTCATCCATCTTTCCACTCAAAACATTAATTTCTTCTATCGCATGCACCTTTTTATTAGTAGATCTTTTAGTATGCCATTGAGAATAATTAACCATAATATTATCTAGGAGTTTAGAAGCTTCTCCTAAAGTGATTTCCATAAAAGTGCCTCCCGCGGCCGAATCTAAAAGATTTCTAGAAGCAAAATTCAATCCGGCATATAAAATTTGTATAATCATCCACCAATTCAAACCATGAGTAGGGAAATTACGTATCATTAATTTCATCCTCTTCCAAGCTTGTGCAACATGTTCATGATCAAGTTGCTTAAAATTCATAATATCGTTTCTAAGGGAGATGATCTTAGCGGGAGGAAAATATTTAGAGATAAAAGCACATTTGCACTTATTCCATGAATCAATACTATTTTTAGGCAAAGACGAGAACCAAGCTTTAGCACGATCTCTAAGCGAAAAAGGAAATAGCTTCAATTTAACAATATCATTATCCACATCTTTCTTATTTTGCATATCACACAAATCAACGAAGCTATTTAGATGGGTAGCGGCATCTTCACTAGGAAGGCCGGAAAACGGATCTTTCATGACAAGATTCGGCAAGGGAGCATTAATTTCACAAGATTCAGCATCGGTAAGAGGATCAATCGGAGTGCTAATAAAATCATTGTTGTTGGTATTGGTAAAGTCACACAATTTAGTGTTATCTTGAGCCATCGTGACAAGCAAGCAATCCAACACACAAGCCAACAAAAAGCAAGCGGGCAAAAAGAGGCAAACGGGAAAGAGAGGGTGGATAGAAAGAGAGAGGGTGAATAAAACGGCAAGGGTGAAGTGGGGGAGAGGAAAACGAGAGGCAAATGGCAAATAATGTAATGCGGGATACAGGGATTGTGATGAGTACTAGGTATATTAACTTTTGCGTAGACTCCCGGCAACGGCGCCAGAAATCCTTCTTGCTACCTCTTGAGCACTGCGTTAGTTTTTACCCGAAGAGGAAGGGATGATGCAGCAGAGTAGCGTAAGTATTTCCCTCAGTTTTGAGAACCAAGGTATCAATCCAGTAGGAGGCTACGCGCGAGCCCCTCGTACCTGCACAAAACAAATAAATCATCGCAACCAACGCGGTAAGGGGTTGTCAATCCCTACACGGCCACTTACGAGAGTGAGATCTGATAGATATGATAAGATAATATTTTTGGTATTTTCATGCTAAAGATGCAAAGTAAAATAAAAGCAAAGGAAATGACTAAGTATTGGAAGATTAATATGATGAAGATAGACCCGGGGGACATAGGTTTCACTAGTGGCTTCTCTCAAGAGCATAAGTATTCTATGGTGGGTGAACAAATTATTGTTGAGCAATTGACAGAATTGAGCATAGTTATGAGAATATCTAGGCATGATCATGTATATATGCATCACGTCCGAGACAAGTAGACCGACTCCTGCCTGCATCTACTAGTATTACTCCACTCATCGACCGCTATCCAGCATGCATCTAGAGTATTAAGTTAATGAAAACAGAGTAACACCTTAAGAAAGATCACATGATGTAGGGGGATAAACTCATGCAATATGATGAAAACCCATCTTGTTATCCTCGATGGCAACAATACAATACGTGCCTTGCTGCCCCTACTGTCACTGGGAAAGGACACCGCGAGATTGAACCCAAAGCTAAGCACTTCTCCCATTGCAAGAAAGATCAATCTAGTAGGCTAAACCAAACTGATAATTCGAAGAGACTTGCAAAGATAACCAATCATACATAAAAGAATTTAGAGAAGATTCAAATATAGTTCATAGATAGACTTGATCATGAACCCACAATTCATCGGTCTCAACAAACACACCGCAAAAAGAAGATTACATCGAATAGTTCTCCACAAGAGAGGGGGGAACATTGTATTGAGATCCAAAAAGAGAGAAGAAGCCATCTAGCTAATAACTATGGACCCGTAGGTCTGGGGTGAACTACTCACACTTCATCGGAGGGGCTATGGTGATGATGTAGAAGCCCTCCGTGATGGATACCCCCTCCGGCAGAGCTCCGGAACTGGCCCCAAGATGGGATCTTGTGGATACAGAAAGTTGCGGCGGTGGAATTAGGGTTTTGGCTCCGTATCTGATCGTTTGGGGGTACGTAGGTATATATAGGAGGAAGGAGTACGTCGGTGGAGCAACAGTGGGCCCACGAGGGTGGAGGGCGCGCCCCCCTACCTCGTGGCCTCCTCCCTTGTTTCTTGATGTAGGGTCCAAGTCCCCTGGATCATGTTCGGTGAGAAAATCACGTTCCCGAAGGTTTTATTCTGTTTGGACTCCGTTTGATATTCCTTTTCTTCGAAACCCTGAAATAGGCAAAAAAACAGCAATTCTGGGCTGGGCCTCCGGTTAATAGGTTAGTCCCAAAAATAATATAAAAGTGGATAATAAAGCCCAATAATGTCCAAAACAGTAGATAATATAGCATGGAGCAATCAAAAATTATAGATACGTTGGAGACGTATCAGCGCGCCCTAGGGGGGCAGGCGCGCCCCCACCCTCGTGGACAGGTGGTGGGCCCCCTGGTGTTCATCTTTTGCAAAGATTTTTTATATTTTCTGAATAGGTGTTCCGTGAAGTTTCAGGTCATTCGGAGAACTTTTGTTTCTGCACATAAATAACACCATAGCAATTCTGTACAAAACAACGTCAGTCCAGGTTAGTTCCATTCAAATCATGCAAGTTAGAGTCCAAAATAAGGGCAAAAGTGTTTGGAAAAGTAGATACGACGGAAACGTATCAACTCCCCCATGCTTAAACCTTTGCTTGTCCTCAAGCAATTCAGTTGATAAACTGAAAGTGATAAAGTAAAACTTTTACAAACTCTGTTTGCTCTTGTTGTTGTAAATATGTAAAGCCAGCATTCAAGTTTTCAGCAAAGATTATGACTAACCACATTCACAATAACGCTTAGGTCTCAAGTTTACTCATATCAATGGCATAATCAACTAGCGAGCAATAACAATAAATATCGGATGACACACTTTCTCAAAACAATCATAATATGATATAACAAGATGGTATCTCGCTAGCCCTTTCTAAGACCGCAAAACATAAATGCAGAGCACCTTTAAAGATCAAGGACTGACTAGACATTGTAATTCATGGTAAAAGAGATCCAGTCAAGTCATACTCAATGTAAACTAACAGTAATGAATGCAAATGACAGTGGTGCTCTCCAACTAGTGCTTTTTAATAAGAGGATGATGACTCAACATAAAAGTAAATAGATAGGCCCTTCGCAGAGGGAAGCGGGGATTTGTAGAGGTGCCAGAGCTCGCTTTTGAAATAGAGATGAATAATATTTTGAGTGGTATACTTTCATTGTCAACATAACAACCAAGAGATGGCGATATCTTCCATGCTACACACATTATAGGCAGTTCCCAAACAGAATGGTAAAGTTTATACTCCCCCTCCACCAACAAGCATGGCTTGCTCGAAACAATGAGTGCCTCCAACTAACAACAGTCCCAGGGGGGAGTTTTTTTTGCAATTATTTTGATTTGATTTGCATAAAGCCTGGGACTGGGCATCCCGGTGACCAGCCACTTTCTCGTGAGTGAGGAGTGGAGTCCACTCCTCTTGAGAATAACCCACCTAACATGGAAGATACGGACAGCCCTAGTTGATACATGAGCTATTCGAGCATACAAAACAGGATAATTATTTGAAGGTTTAGAGTTTGCACATACAAATTTACTTGGAACGGCAGGTAGATACCGTATATAGGTAGGTATGGTGGACTAATATGGAATAACTTTGGGGTTTATGGAGTTGGATGCACAAGCAGTATTCCCGCTTAGTACAGGTGAAGGCTAGAAAAAGACTAGGAAGCGACCAGCTAGAGAGCGACAACAGTCATGAACATGCATTAAAATTAATCAACACCGAATGCAAGCATGAGTAGGATATAATCCACCATGAACATAAATATCGTGAAGGATATGTTGATTTTGTTTCAACTACATGCATGAACATGCGCCAAGTTAAGTCACTTAAATCGTTCAAAGGAGGAAACCACCCTATCATACCACATCACAACTATTTTAATAGCATGTTGGCATGCAAGGTAAACCATTATAAGCTCCCAGCTAATCAAGCATGGCACAAGAAACTATGATCTCTAGTTGTCATTGCAAACATGTTTATTCATAATAGGTTGAATCAGGAACGATGAGCTAATCATATTTACAAAAACAAAAGAGGTCGAGTTCATACCAGCTTTTCTCATCTCAGTCAGTCCATCATATATCGTCATAATTGCCTTTCACTTGCACGACCGAATGATGTGAATAATAATAATAGTGCGCGTGCATTGGACTAAGCTGAGATCTGCAAGCATTCAATAAATGTCAGGACCCCGACTCAATGCCACATCGATCTAGCATGTAACACCTCATATCACTTTGCGGCCTCACGCACGGTATTCCCACGGGTGTCGCCTTACCTTTGCCCGGGACCGTTTGCGCCTTTTGGCACACGTATATGACAGTGTCGCTAGCATCCATATGATAAGGAGCCCGGGCTGACATGGCTAGTCGTAAACCCAAAGTGGCACAAACTTACAGGGACAGGCATCCATGACCCAGCATCGAACGTGTCGGTCATCAGCGAGTGAACCCAGGCTGTAGCACTGGGCTAGCAGGACTCCGGTGAACCGGGCTGTAGCGGGCTAACAGGACTCCGGTATTCATCACGTGACATTTCCCCGAAGGCACAGACACAGGAACGAAGAAGGACACATGCCGGCCAGCCTAAGTGTTCCGGAGCAGTAGCAAGCTACCAAGGCTCAATGGAAACACTAGGAGACATTTCCCGGTAAGAGAGGCTACTAAAGATAAACAACTAGATGGTCAGATCCCACACATACCAAGCATTTCAATAACATACACACAATATGCTCGATATGTGCAAATACAACATGGCATCACAACATGACTCTACGACTCAAGTATTTAATCAATAGGCTCCGAGGAGCGAGATATTACAAACAGGGGTCTCATGACCCAACAATCAGAGCATACAAGTCAAAGCACATGCGGAAGCTTAACATGTCTGAGTACAGACATCTATAAATGAAAAAGGCTGAGAAGCCTGACTATCTATCAAATCCTGCCGAGGGCACAAGATCGTAGCTGAGGTAACAAGCTAAACGTCGAAGTCCACGCGAAACTACTAGTGAGACCGAAGTCTCTCTGCAAAAACATAAAATAGGCAAACGTGAGTACAAATGTACCCAGCAAGACTTACATCAGAACTATCTACATATGCATCATTATCAACAAAGGGATGGTGGGGTTTAACTGCAGCAAGCCAGCTTTGACTCGGTGGCTATCCTGAACTACGACTGCAAATAACTCTTTGAGGTGGCGCACACGAGTCCACATATTCACCATATCAATACACCACTATGGATCCGCTCCCGTCTCCCTACGAGAACGCCATCCATAGCACTCACGCTTATCTTGCGTATTTTAGAGTATCCACTTTCACTTGTCTATGAACTGATATAAGCAACCCAGAAGTCCTTTACCGCGGACACGGCTATTCGAATAGATGATGTTAACCCTGCAGGGGTGTACTTCTTCATACATGTTTCCACCACTTAGCGTCTGCACACGACATGTGCTCGGCAGACTTCAAGCGAAAGCCGACGTGGGTGTAGACCACGACCTACCTAAACACTCAAGTCTCTAGTCCAGGTTTATCGCCTATTAGGGTTCCATCCATGAGGAGATCCGGCCGGAGTTTCGCTCACAGCCCCAAACGATGTGAACAGGGTTCCCGAGATACCAAACGGGCATCCGGTACACCGTGCCACGTACCTACCGCATCACAGCCCACCCCTACGGTCAGCGCTGTCCACGGCCTCCAGTAAGCTACAAACACCAGAAACTACTTGCAACTCCTGGACAGAGGACTAGGGTGAATAAGAAGTCGAGCGGGGTCATATTTCAGGGCCCAATGTATGGTAGTAGCTGAATCATGGATCACAAACACAGAACTCAGTTCCTGAGGACGGCTGCAATGAGACAACCCACCATGTACTCCTACATGGCCTCTCACCGCTACCTTTACCAAATCGTGTTCACACACTTAGCTCACACACAGTAGGACATGTTCACACGCCTCTGATTCATCCCCGATGAATCAGACCTGTCTCAACTCTAAGCAGTAGCAGGCATGACAAACAAGCATGAATGAGTAGGCACAACAGGGCTCAAACAACTCCTACTCATACTAGTGGGTTTCATCTATTTACTGTGGAATGACAGGTCATGCAAAGGATAAAGGGGTTCAGCTACCGCAGCAAGTAACAGATGAATCGTTGTTGTCCTAATGCAGTAAAAGAGAGCGGGAGCGAGAGAGTAGGATTGTATCGGAATGAACAAGGGGGTTTTGCTTGCCTGGCACTTCTGAAGATAACATTGAGTCTTCATCAGTGTCAACGATCACATCATCGGTATCACGTCTATCGAGAGGGGACAAATACCGGCAACACAGATGGAAACACAATCAATGCAATGCACAATATGATGCATGATCATGACATGGCAAAATGAATGTGTTTTGAGCTAATGCAACTAGCAACAGATTAAATGAAGTTGGTTTGAATACAAGATTCAAATTCAAACTCCATATGTGATTATTTAAATGCCCTTTAATTTATTTGTGCTAAACAGCAGCTATAAGTTGTTCTAACATGCATGAAAATGGTACAGATGGATTCCTTGAATTTTTCTGATAATTTTTCATATATAAATTATTTAATTTGGAGTTACGGTTGAATTTCTATGATTTTTAGAAGTTTTAGGCATTTTCTGGAAATTCCTGAATATTAATAAATCCAGAAAATACTTATTGCGTCAGCATTGCGTCACTATGACGTCAGCAGGTCAACA
Organism: Triticum aestivum; assembly: GCF_018294505.1. Taxonomy (NCBI): domain Eukaryota; kingdom Viridiplantae; phylum Streptophyta; class Magnoliopsida; order Poales; family Poaceae; genus Triticum; species Triticum aestivum. The sequence continues at coordinate 304,665,226 of NC_057812.1, forward strand.
GACGCTGCTGGTGGTCAAACCTGACCAGTGGGGTCCACTGGTCAGTGACTGGGGCTGATTAGTGTCGCTGACATGTGGGCCCAGTCAACAGCCACGTCAGCTTAGTCAAAGCTGACGCGTGGGGCCACTAGGATTAGTTAAAAACTAAACAGAAACTAATCTAGAATTAATTAGCAGGTGGGCCCTGCTGTCAGTGTCACAGGGTTAATTAGCAGGGTCAAATCCCGGGTCAGTGGGGTCAAACCCACCGGCGACATGACGCCGGCGAGGCCCGAGACGGCGGCGCGAGCCGGAAACGCGCTACAGGGCACGGGCGAGGCTGTGCTTGGGCTCGTTGGAGAGCCCTTGCTGGTGCGCATCGAATGGTGGTGGTGGCCATGCCTGTGGTGGCCGGTACCGACGATGGCGAGCTCGTGAGCGGCGGCCGGAGTTCGGCCAACGGCGGGTTAGGCGATGCAGGGCGCTAGGGGAGGCGTTGGTGCGTGCTACGTGCTCCTGGTGAGGTGTGGAGCACGATGGTGTGCCCGGCTTCGAGCCACAGTGGCTCTGGCCACGACGGCGACGAGGCACGGCGGCGGCGAGCTTCGACCGTGGTGGAAGATGGAGCTAGGGGACGAAATCAGGTGCGGGGAGTGAGGGGAAGAGAAGAGGAGCTCACGGGGAGTCGGACGAGACGCTGAGTGGGCTCGGGGACGCCTCTGCAACGGCGAATTAACGACGGCGATCTCCGGGCACCGGAGATGAAGACGACGACGCTCCGGTCGACTGCGGCCTCCTCTGGTCGCGTGCGTCGCGTGTGTAGCTCCACGGGGTCAGGGCGGAGCTCAGGGATGCATAGAGGGAGCGAGGGGGTGGCTGGTGGCCCCGGCGAACGGCGTCGGTGGCGACGGGCTCCGCTCGGGCAGAGAGGGAGAGGGAGCAGAGGGGGATAGGGACGGAGGGAGAGACGCGGGAGAGTGAGGGAGGGTCGAGGGAGCCGCGTGGCGTCTCCAGGGAGTAGCGGAGGCAAGCAGGGAGGCAGGAGGTGGCCTGGGCGTGTGCCCGCGCGCTCCGGCCACGCGCCTGCGCCTACTGGCGCGAGGAGGAAGGCGACAAGGGGGGGGGAAGTGGTGGGCTGGGCCGCTGCTGGCTGCACAGTGTTGGGCCAGGTAAGTGGCGCCAGGTAAGTCCTTCTGCTCTCTCTCTTTTACTTTTTTCTTCTGTTTTGTTTTATTTAATTTATTTTGCCACTGTTTTGAATTTAAAATAATTCAAACAATGCCAAAAACTCCTCTGAATATTTTATATTGCTAGATGGACTTTTCCAAAAGCTTATAAAATATTTCAGGGGTATTTGAAATTATATTCTAATTATATGAATATAATTCAAATTCAAATAGCTAATGAATTAAATCCAAAGTCCCAAAAATAATTCCTTAAAAATGTTCAATATTTTGGTTGGGACAAGAACCCTTACCAAAAATTATCAAACATTTAAAAAGAGCATTTTGGAGCAATGAATGAGATTTCTAGGGTTTTTGCCCCTCTTTTATTTAAGTTTTTGAGGCTTCCAAAATTCCTCAGTTCAAGCTTCGAAAATATAGACATGATGCACACATGAAGCTAGCCTAGAGCACTACCAGCAGCTAGGGATATGACAATAAATAGGAGAAGACAAGGCAATATGGGCTCTTTTGTCAGATCAACAATTATGCATATAAGAGCCACTTCAACAATTTAATCATGGTCTTCTCCTATCGACCCCCAAAGAAAAGAAAAGAAATAAAACTATTTACATGGGAAACTTCCCAACAAGCAAAAGAAGAACAAGAAATCTTTTTGGGTTTTCCTTTTTTAATTACTACTACAAGCACGTAAATTAAAACTAGCTAAAAGCTACAACAATTTTTTTTTGTTTTTCTTAAGGTTTATTAAACACACAAGAAGAAAGCATAAAAAGGAAGTAAACTAGCATGGACGATACAATGAAAAAGTATTAGCACCGACATCTAGCAATGAGTGTGTGAACATAAATGTAATGTCGGTGAGAAATACGTACTCCCCCAAGCTTAGGCTTTTGGCCTAAGTTGGTCTATCGCCACGGTTGGCCTGGCGGATATCCATAGTAAAAGTTGGGGTCGTACTGAGAAGAATAAGACTCTGATTGCCACTGGTTGGCAATCATCGCCGGATCCCAATGGTAATTAGACTGCCGTGGAGGATCAACTTGTGGTTCCGAATTTGGCTCTGTGGCTGGTGCAGGGTTCCGGTAGGCATGAATGTCCTCCAGCGAGACGAGGTACTGGCCTGTAGATAAATCAAACAAGGAAGGAGCAGGCAAGGTAATAGTCTCTGGATGATGTTTATCAAAGAACAATTTGTATTTAAGCTCCCCTTCCCTATTCTTTATAATGAATTCATGTGCTACCATACTCTTATAATCTAAATAAACACGAGGCAGCAATTTTTCTTCCTTCTCATAATGCCTAATAGGTGTGTTAAAATGTGCAGCTAGGCATGAAGCATAGATACCCCCAAAGATGGGGCCCTTTGTACAGTTCAGACTCAACCGTTTAGCAATAATACCGCCCATACTCACAGAGTTATCACAGAATAACTCGTGGAACAAAATAATAATATCAGGAACACTAAGGTTTCCACAGTTTCCGCGACCAATTAAGCAACGACTAGCAAATATTGCAAAGTAGCGTAAAACAGGAAAATGTATGCTAGTGATTCGTGCATCGGAAACCTTCCTCATTTCCCCTACGGTGATGGTATCAATAAACCCATCCACATCGTCACGATGTGGTTCCTCTATTTTGCCCTCGAAAGGGATCAAACAAACCTGACAAAAATCATAAAGTGACATCTTCTTAACCACATCATATAAATAAAACTCTACTAAAGGATGTGATTCCCTAGGATAATAGTAGAAGTTTTGCACAAAAGTATTGGTGAGTAAGAGATACGGTTCGCGTTGGTCGTGGAGGAAGTCGGTGAGGCCTGCATTCTTAGCCAATTCATAAAAATCCTCATAAATCCCAGTTGCTCTCAAGAATTCATCGGAGGGCCATTCACACGGCCTAACTTCCGCGGTGCGAGGCAAATTATATTTGGGCTTCTGTGCCTCTTCATTTTGCTTTTCCCTTGAGCTTCGGCTCGATGAGCCCCTCAAAAATCTCTTTATCTGTCGGGGGAAACTGATCCACGAACACCTATGGGGCCGGCGGACCGGGCCCCTTTCGGTTCGGTGGGGGGCGGAGATAGCACGAAGAGCGGATCGAGGCGAAGCACACGAGCGGTTTACCCAGCTTCGGAGCTCTCGGGAGAGATAACACTCCTACTACTGCTTGTCTGGTTGTGTTATCTTGTGTTCTTGCTCATGAGAACTAAGGTTTTTCTGGCTTCGGAGTGAGTCGAGCCTTTTTCCCTGTCCGAACCCCCCCTACGTTGCGCATGGGCCTCCTTTTATACGCTAAAGGGGTCACCGACAGGTGGCAACGCGGAGGAGGGTACAAACGTAAAAAGCGAGGTAGTTGATACAGTTACTTGTACAGTGCACCCTACCTAACCCTGACGGCAGGGGACAAGGGCATTAAATGCCCGTCTGAGTCGCCCAAACAGTGCAGAAAAGGACCGTTAGGGGCGCCACCGTTCGCCACGATGGCGATCTTGTCAGCTTCGCATGCCACTGCGCACCGCTGGCTGCACAGCCTCCCGCCACGCGCGCCTGGAGAGGTCCCCAGAGCGACACGTTGGTGGATGCGCTGGAGCGTGGGCACAGAGTGGCCGCCTGCCGCGGCAAGCGCCTTGCCGCTGTTGTTATCTTGTCGGGTCCAGAAGCTCGTCGCTCACCGGGCCTCGGGGTACCTTGTTTAGTCTTCCCGGCAAGCTCCTCTTGCCGGGGCCTTGTTGCCTTGCCGGAGCGCGTGGCGCGTCGCGGCAAGTTCCTTGGAGTGCCTTGGTTGGCCTTCCCGGCAAGCTCCTCTTGCCGGGGCCTTGTCTCCTTAGCTTAAATACTTTGTTCTTGGATGGCTCCAAGGGAACCTTGGAGGATCTTGGCGTTCGCCCGGCAAGCCTTGCCGCGGGGTGCTGCAACTGCCCGTGCACAAGTTCGGGGTACTAGGGAACCCCTATTCTAGTACACCGACAGGAGCCCCCGGGCCTGGGCCAGACACGGTGCCGAGCGCTGTTGGGCCAGGCCCAAGTCAGGGCACGGGCACACGCGGACCGGGCCACACCGAATCTTGCTCCGTATCCACCGCGCTCTCCCATAACGGCACGCGTTGAATGCGGCATCGTGGGAGAGATCGTGGGTGGTTGTTTATTCGGAAGGCCGAAACGTCCGCCCCGTCCCTCTTTATAAGCAGAGGAAACAGGGGCAGTTCGTTCCCCCTCGCTGGTTGCTGCTACTTCTTCTTCACGAACCTCCGCCGCTCCCCCCTTCTTCTCGAAGCCGAGAGAGCAGCGCTCCGCCCCCCATTGCCACCAGCATCACCACACCGTCGACCTCCCTCACCACCTCCGCCATGGCCCCGAAAGCCGACAAAGGAAAGGGCGTGAAGTCGGCCGAGGTGCAGCGGCTCGCGGCGCTGCGGAAGGAGCGGGCACTTCTCCCCTCAGCTCGGCGTGCAGGAGTTGAGGGAGTACTTCTACCTCTTTTGGGCGACGGAGACGCGTGCGCATCCGCGCACGAGGGTACTCCCGGCCGCTGCTTCGGAGTTGGCTCCAAACGGGTACCCATTCTTCGCGCTATTCTTCTATTGCGGGCTCTGCCCGCCCTTCTCAAAGTTCTTCTGTGATATCATGAATACATATGGCTTCCGCCTCCTTGACTTCACCCCCAACGCTGTCCTGACCATGGCAGTTTTCGCACATTTGTGCGAAAACTTTGTCGGAGTCCACCCTAGTGTTGCCCTTTTCCGCCACTACTTCATACCTCGGGTAGAGAGAGGAGAGCCGCTTGCCGGAGGGATTGCTTGGATCTCGAGAGTCGGCAAGAAGGAGGCGTACTTGGAGGGTGAGCTCCGCAGCAAGTGGGATGAGTGGAGAGCGGAGTGGTGCTGGATTGTCGAGGAGAATCCGCAGCCCTTCACCGCCGTGCGCCAAACTCCAATAGTGCGCGGCAATGACTGGAGCAACGTGGCCCCGGAAGACGAGAGGCTGAAGATCGCCATCACTAGGATTCTTCGCCTCAGGCTTGCCGGGCTCACCGTAGGTGCTGTCGGGGCAGATTTCCTCCGCCGCCGCATTGCCCCCCTGCAGGAGAGGGGGAGGCCCGCTTGGGAATTCAAGAATTCGGCGGACATCATGAGGCTGCGGCCGGGCCTCAACTACAACTTCACCGTCTTGGAGCTGGACGCAATGCTCTTGGAGTTATTCAAACGCGACCCCCAGCATCCATTCACGCTGCCGAGGGGCGTTGTTCCACTGTGCAACAATTCTTCGCTTGACCGGATCCGCGCCATGATGCCGTTGTGCGATTCACATGGAATCGTTCCAACTTGGCAAGAGCCTACGGATGACGTTGTGCAAGCGTTCTTCGACAACTTGGAGGAGGTGCCGGTCCACGCTGACGAGCAGAAGAGCCTCACCCGTGACACCACCGACGAGGAGCTGCAGCGCATCGCCACTAGGGCGGAAGAGGTTGCGGCCGCAGCTGCCGCGGGCGCGTTTGGGTTCACTGTGGAGGAGGCGGAGGCTGCGGAGGCGGCAAACCTTGCCGAGCGCGCGGAGTTCATGGGCGAGGAGGAGCCTGCCGGTTCCGAAGCCGAGCCGAGCGAGGCCGGCGAGGAGGAGCCCGAGCCTTCAGAAAACTTGCCGCAGGCGGAGCCCCCGGCCCCGCCAAGAAGGCGCCTTCGCAGGGCCGGGGACGCAGCGGGGCGGCAGCCGGGTCAACAGCCGCCGAGCCGTGCGACGCGCTCTACCGCGGCAAGCAATGTTGCCGCGGGAGCGCCTCACGCAACAGCGGCAACTGGAGCGGGATCTTCCCGGGCCACCGCCACCGCCCCCGCCAAGCGGGCAAGGGATCCTACTCCTCCGCCTCGCCGCACCGGAGGAGGGCCGGACTTCGATCTTTCCGCGCTCAGCTCCGACGAGGAGGAAGAAGAGTAAGTTTCTTTGGTGCTCTTGTAGTTCTTCAATCTTGCTGTTTATATCTTGTATCTGACTTGCTCCAATCTGGACTCCTTTCTTTTCAGAACGCTGGCCCAGAGAGCGGCGAAGAGGGCCAAGGCCGCGGTGATCGTCATCGAGGATGACCCCATCGTGTCAGCAGGAGGTGGGTCCGAGACCACCTTGACGGACCCGGCAATCACCCCTCAAAGCAGCCCCCAGCGCAGCCCCCAGCGTAAGTTCATAGTTTAGCCTTCTGCTGCCGGGCGCGCTTGAGTGCTTTTTCCTTTGTTGATATCTTGCTTGTTGACTTGTGCAGGAGCAGAGCAGTCTCATCAGGAGCGCCCGGAAGCTGGTCCCGAAGTGCCACCTGCTTCGACTGCGCCGCCAAGGGAGGAGTCCCCGGCAAGGGAGCGCTCTCCGGCAAGGGGGAACTCTCCGGCAAGGGACGGCACTGCTGATCCTGCGGCGACCGAGGCCGCAACTGCAGATCTTGGCGCAGGTAATCCACTTGCCCAGAAACTTTCCCTTGGGTTCTGCTTCTTCTGTTTTTCCTCTCTTGGATTTTTGATTGATTTTCCTTCCTTCTTCGTTCTTCAGACCCATCTGCGGCTGAGCCAATGGAGACAGAGGGCGCCGGCGAGGAAGGGGCCGGTGCTGATGAGACCGCCGGCGAGGAGGCCGCCGGGGCTGCCGCTGCAGAAGCCGGCGAGGGGTCGGGCGATCGCACTGACGACCCTGAGGCCGCAGGAGCGCCGGGCGCTGCGCCGACCGCCGATCCCTCTGCCGCTTCTGCGGAGCCGGGCTCCGAGGAGCCCCAGCCCGGCACCTACTTGAAGGCCGGTGACAATATCTTCATCAAGCTACCCTGGGCGTCGAGCTCCAGGGTGCCGGTCGAGGGGGAGACTTTCGACGGGGAGGTGCTCGCCTCTGCTGGACTGTCATTGGTTGACGCGCCCAGCAGCAGCAGCGGCGAGCCTGAAGAGGAGCAGCTGCTGCGGAAGCTGCTGTCACTCTACCGCGCCCGGCAGCCAAGCTGGCTTCCCGGGAAGCGCTTGTCGCGAAGGCGGGAGTTGACATGGAGAAGCGCGCGGAGGAGCTCCGGGGCCATAATCAAGAAGCTCTCCAGTCCCTGGCGCAGGAGCGGGAGCGACTCGACGAGGAGCGCATGTCCTTCCTTCTCGAGAAGGCCGAAGCTGAGGAGGAGCAAAGGCTGGCCGCCGAGAAGCAGTCCGCGCGGGAAGGTGAACTAGTGCAGCGGAAGGCCAACCTCGACAGCTATGAGGAAGAGCTCGCCGAGCGTGAGCAAGCACTTGGCGGGGCGCTCAAGGAGGCAAAGGACGCTGCGGCAATTGCAGAGGCCGCCAAGAAAGAGCTGGAGGAGAAGGTGGCGCAGCTGGAGGCCAACATTGGGAAGAGCGGTGAGGAGCTTGCCGCGCTCAAGCGTGAGCGTGAGAAGGATGCTGCCGCCCACGGTGAGCTGCAAGGTCTTCTCGCTGAGAGGGGCAAGGAGCTCAGCGCCGTCAAGGATTCCAAAGCAGACCTGGAGCTGAAGCTGGCCACGCTGACGCAGACGCTGGAGGCCGCCAAGGAACGGGAGAAGACCTTGTCGGAAAAGGTCAAGGCTGACGCGGCGCTGCTGGAGAGCATTGCAGTTACCCAGAACTCGTTCAGAGACACTGTGGAGCACTGGACCGAGGGTCTGGTGAACATTGCCGCAGTCATCAACGAGGAGCTGGCGCAGCTGGGGATGGAGGACTTTGGGTATCCTTCCGACGAGAGTCTTCAACCCAGCGCCAAGCTCAGCCTGTTCTTCAAGGGCGTGGCGACGGCACTCCAGCGGCTCCGGGAGAGGATCCCGAAGCAGCTGGCCGACGAGTCGCGCAAAATCTGTGCCGGGGTTCTCCAGAAGGTGTTGATGAAGGTGGCCTTCCGCAACCCAGGCCTCAGCTTCACCAACGTCCTCAGGTCCTTGCCGCCTGACGCCGATCTGGATGCGCTCAAGGCCCTTGTCGCACCCATTGTGGACAAGGTGAGCGAGATCAAGAGGGTCGAGGGCGGACGCGTAGACTAGGCCGTCTATTTCTTCTTTTCCCTTGCCGCTGCTAATCATGTTATGAAAACATTCTGTTAGAGCTGCGACAAGTTATCTTGTAATATAACTTTATTTCTGTTATCAATTGCTATGTTATTTCCTCTACTAGATTCCTTCCTTTGTATGTTTTTACCCTACGCTTCTAGGGAACTTGTCGGCGCAGGCACCCGAGCCGCGAGCGCTGAGTGCGGAACTTCAGCAGCCTGCTGGCGGTGCTGCTTCCGACAAGAAACCTTGTCGCGACTAGATGCAGCACACTTAAGCTGTTGAGCGGACTCGAAACAAAGTAAGGGCGCAACTAGCCACGAGTCGGTTCCTCCGCGCACAGGTTTTCCATACAAAGCAGGGTCGTTCGAGGAAGATAACTCAAAAATTTAAAAACTGATTGCTCAAACTTTGGCAACTTAGCTTTTCTGTCGTTTGCTTCCCGGTAAGGCAAGTCTTTGCTTGAACGACGCCTGGTCCATACCACAATCTTCTCCTTCCCCCCCCCCAGCAAACTTGTGTGCGAGGGAACCTTCTTTTCCTTTAAAAGAAGAGAAAGAAGAGAAAATAATAATATGGAGCTCTTCGGCTCGTTACTGCTTACCGGATGTAGGTGCTGCACAAAGTGTCAGATAATCGCATGCAAGAGAGGAACTAATGCATGAAATGGACAAGTTGTGCGGAGCACATGGGGTTCTTTTTATGCACGGGATCTGCGCCCGGCTTTGTACAAAGGATTACATGCAACAGCGGCAAGACTTGTACAAAAGGTGGTTGCCGGAACGGGGTTCCGGCAACCGCGCCCTATGGGAAAAACTTACGAAGATGTTCTATGTTCCAGGAGTTGCTCACCGGAATGCCATCTTCGGTCTCAAGGCGGACAGCGCCAGGCCTTGTGACTCGTCTCACCCGATAAGGGCCTTCCCACTTCGGCGTCAACTTGTTGGAATTCTTGGCGGATTGAACGCGCCGAAGAACAAGGTCGCCTTCCTCGAAGCTTCTGGCCTTAACTTTGCGGCTATGGTAGCTGCACAAAGCTTGCTGGTATCGAGCAGCTCGTACAGCAGCCTGAAGACGATCTTCCTCAAGGAGCAGCGCGTCGTCTTGCCGCAGCTGTTCTTGCTCAAGCTCATCATAAGCGAGCACTCGAGGCGATCCGTATACGAGTTCCGTGGGGAGAACTGCCTCTGCTCCGTAGACTAGAGCGAAAGGTGTCTGGCCAGTGGCTCGATTTGGCGTCGTTCTGATCGACCAAAGAACCACCGGCAGTTCCTCAATCCAGTTTCTTCCGCACTTGCGCAGCCTGTCGAAAGTTCTGGTCTTGAGCCCGCGCAGCACTTCAGCATTTGCCCTCTCTGCTTGACCGTTGCTTCTCGGATGAGCAACAGAAGCGAAGCAGACCTTGGCGCCAAGGTCTTGGACGTACTGCATGAAGGTGCGGCTCGTGAATTGCGTGCCGTTGTCGGTGATGATCCTGTTAGGGATCCCGAAACGGCAAACAATTGACCTGAAGAACTTGACTGCTGACTGTGCTGTCACCTTCCTCACTGGCTGCACTTCCGGCCACTTTGTGAACTTGTCGATTGCGACGTACAAGTACTCAAAGCCCCCGACAGCTCGGGGGAAGGGGCCGAGGATATCGAGCCCCCAGACCGAAAATGGCCAGGATAAAGGGATCGTCTGGAGAGCTTGAGCTGGCTGGTGTATCTGTTTGGAGTGGAACTGGCACGCTTCACACTTGGTTACTTGTGCAGTTGCATCCTGGAGGGCTGTCGGCCAAAAGAAACCTTGCCGGAAAGCTTTGCCGGCAAGTGCTCTTGCGCCAATGTGGTGGCCACATATGCCTCCATGTATCTCTGCCAACAGCTTTTGTCCATCTTCCCGGCGAATACACTTCAATTTCACACCGTTGAGTCTTCTTCTGTACAGTATGCTATCGACAAACTGGTACATACTTGACTGCCGGGCTACTCTTTCCGCTTCTTCTTGTTCTTCGGGAAGTTCTCCTGTCTGAAGGAAGTGGACAATCTGCTGTGCCCATGCTGGAGCTTGTGGCTCGACAACAAGGACTAAAGGCACATCTGCTGCTGCGGGAACATCCGCTTCCACGGCAAGGACTTGTGGTCCTGCCGGAGCTTGATGTTCCCCGGCAAGCTTGCCGGAGCAAAACTTGTCGGGAGCGTCTGCTTCAACGGAACAAACCATAAGGCTTGCCGGAGCAGACTGCCCCTCAGCCTCCTTGGTGTTGATCTTGGGGACTTTCTTGGCGGCGGCTTCGGGGAGCTCTGCCGGAAAGTAGTCACCAGAAACCAACTTCCTCTTCTTGCTTTGTCCAGTTGATGGTGTTACGGATGGTTGAGTCAACTTAAGCACAAAGATCCCTGGTTCCACAGGTAACTTTAGTGCGGCGCACTTTGACAGGTCATCAGCAATGTCATTCTGAGCTCTTGGGATATGCTCCATTTGTAGGCCGTCAAAGTGCTCTTCTAGCTTCCTCACTTCATCAACATATGCTTCCATCAATGGACTCTGGTAGTTCTTGTTCACTTGGCGGACGACAAGCTGTGAGTCACCCCTGACAATGAGCTTCTTGATCCCAAGGTCTGCTGCGATTCTGAGTCCGGCAAGCAATCCTTCATACTCTGCGGTATTGTTGGTTGCTTGCTCCTTGGGAAAGTGCATCTGGACTACGTACTTGAGGTGCTCTCCGGTGGGTGCGACAAGCAGCACGCCTGCACCGGCGCCTTGCAGCGAGAAGGCACCATCAAAGTACATCAGCCACTCTTTGCTTGCCTCTTTGACGGGGATGCTCGTTTCTGGAATTTCTTCATCTGGGGTTGGCGTCCACTCTGCTATGAACTCTGCCAATGCTCTGCTTTGGATAGTTGAAGTGCTCTCAAACTTGAGGCCAAAGCTTGACAGTTCCAGCGCCCACTCGACAATCCTGCCCGTTGCTTCTGGATTTTGCAGTATCCTCTTCAGCGGAAAGCGAGTGACGACTGTGATCTCATGTGCTTGGAAGTAATGGCGCAGCTTTCTCGAGGCCATGAGGAGGCCGAAAAGCAACTTCTGCACACCAGAGTACCTTGATCTAGCCCCCTGCAGAAGAGAACTGACAAAGTAAACTGGGCGCTGCACCATTCTCTTCGGCATCTTATCATACTCCTGCGCAGATCCATCTTTGTCGGGACCAGAGCTTGTCGGCGAAGCCCCCTGCTTGTCGCTGGATGGATCTGCCGTGGTTGCTGGCTCATCATCCGCCTCCCTCTCCGCCACTAACGCAGCACTAACCACTTGATTGGTTGCCGCTATATACAGCAGCAACTTCTCTTGCGGTTTAGGTGCGACAAGCGTTGGAGTGGAGGACAGGTATCTCTTCAAGTCCTGCAGCGCAGCCTCCGCTTCCGGAGTCCATTTTACTGGACCTGCCTTTTTCAAAATTTTGAAAAATGGCAGGGCGCGCTCAGCAGATCTAGAGATAAACCTGCTGAGAGCAGCCACGCAACCGGCAAGCCTCCGTACATCCTTGACGCGCTTTGGTGCTTCGATCTGCTCAATGGCTTTGATCTTGTCGGGATTGGCTTCAATTCCCCGCTGAGACACGAAGAACCCGAGAAGCTTGCCGGAAGGGACTCCAAACACGCACTTCTCGGGATTAAGCTTGAGGTTGATCTTGCGCAGATTTGCAAATGTCTCGTCTAAATCTTGAATCAGGGTCGCCTTGTTCTTGCTCTTGACCACTATGTCATCCATGTAAGCTTCCACATTTCTGTGCATTTGCGGCTCAAAAGCATGGTGGACTACCCTTGCGAATGTTGAACCAGGATTCTTCAAACCAAAAGGCATCCGTACGAAGCAGTACGTGCCACACGGGGTGATAAATGCGGTTTTCTCTTCATCCTCTTCTGCCATGAAGATCTGATGGTATCCTGAGTATGCATCAAGAAATGAAAGCAAATCACATCCGGCTGTGGAGTCAACAATCTGGTCAATACGCGGCAAGGGAAATGGGTCTTTGGGACAAGCTTTATTAACATCAGTGAAGTCAATACAAAGTCTCCATTTCCCGTTAGCCTTGCGCACAACAACAGGATTGGCCAACCACGTGGGATGGAGCACTCCTCTGACAAGGCCTGCTGCTTCCAACTTCTTGATTTCTTCTGCGATGAATTCTTGGCGCTCTACTGCCTGCTTCCTGACTCTCTGCTTGACGGGCCGCGCATGAGGACAGACGGCAAGGTGGTGCTCAATTACTTTCCTGGGAACACCGGGGATATCAGACGGTTGCCACGCAAACACGTCGACATTCGCCCGCAGGAAAGCAACGAGCGCGCTTTCCTATTTGGGGTCAAGAGTGGCGCTGATGGTGAAGGTACCACCAGTGCCGCCCTCCTTGGCGGACACCTTCTTGGTCTCAGGTGGAGCTGCCATTGCCTTCTTACGCTTGCCGGTGGAGCTCGATGGTGCGTCCTCGACGGTAGCGCAGCACTCCGAAGAGGTGCGCTTGCCGGAGTGGGCATCAGAGCTCTTGCCGGACTTGGTCTTCTTCTTCCCCCCGGGAGCTTCAGCGGCAAGTGTCCTGCGTTCTGCTGCGGCTGCTGCTTCCCGGTAGATCTTGTCGGCACAGATAAGGGCGTCCTTCTTGTCGCCAGGGACAGAGATGACACTTATCGGGCCTGGCATTTTCAGTACGTTGTACGCATAGTGAGAGGCTGCCATGAACTTGGCGAGTGCCGGACGGCCAAGGATTCCATTGTAAGGTAAAGGAAAGTCGGCAACATCAAACGTGACCCTCTCAGTCCTGAAGTTCAGCTCGCTGCCAAATGTTACCGGCAACGTGATCTTTCCCTTTGGCTTGCTCCTTCCCGGGTTGATTCCTTGAAATGTGCCGGTCTCTTCGAGCTCGCTGTCAGGGATCTGGAGTTTCTGGAGCACCGCGGAGGAGATCAAGTTCAAGCCGGCCCCGCCGTCAACTAGCATCTTAGTGACCTTGAGGTTGCGGATTGTTGGTGAAACCAACATCGGCAAGCACCCGACCGCAGTTATGCGATCCGGGTGGTCCTCAATATCAAAGATGATAGGCGTGCCGGACCATTTCAGAGGCTTGCGTGACTCGACGGGTGGTTCTGCTGCATTAACTTCCCGCACCCACTGCTTGAGCTGACGGTGCGAGGTATGCAGAGAAGCACCACCGTCAACGCACAGGACCTCTGTGGCTTTCTGGAACTCCTGCTCATCAGTCTCCTCGTCATCCATGTCTTCATCGTCGTTATCATCTTCATCCTTGTCGCGGCCACGAGGAGGTCTGTCTCCTTGCCGCTGCTTGGCCTTGCCGCGGCGTCCTCCTCGGCCGGGACGTTTCTTGCCGGATCCACCAGTTCCTTCCTGGGCCTTCTCCTTGTCGCGCCGCTCGTATTCAGCTTTCTGTTGCTCAACAAGCTGTTCGACTTTCTTACAGTTCTGGAGATCATGGCCCTTGGTGCGGTGAATCTTGCAATACTGCTTGTTGGTGCTGTCCTGCTTGTCGGCGACCGCCACCTCCGCGGCAATCTCCTTGCCGGAGTCACCAGCTTTGGCTTCCTTGGCGCCGCCACCGTTGCCGGACTGCTCAACAACTAGCACTTCTTTGCCTTTCCTCCTTCTGTTGTTCCGCCGCCGGTTTTTCCTTGTCGAGGCAGCATCTTCACTGTCAGATCCTCCCGCTCCTATATTTTCTCTGGGGAGTCTCCTCCCTTCCTCAGCACGTGCACACTTGTCGGCCAGTGCATATAACTCACTGACGTCCCTGATCTTGCACATCGCCATTTCCTCCCGCATCCTGCGGTTTCGCACGTTCTGATGGAACGCGCTGATCACCGCGGCAGGGTGGACGTCTGGGATGTTGTGCTGCACACTGCTGAATCTCTGAATGTACTTGCGCAGGGGCTCTCCTTCCTTCTGGGCGAGCAGATGAAGATCACTCTCCTGGCCATGAGGCTTGTGTCCGCCTGTGAAGGCGCCGACAAACTGATGGCACAGATCAGCCCAAGAGGATATGGAGTTGTCCGGCAAGTGCATGAGCCAGGATCTGACGTTGGGCTTGAGCACCAGCGGGAAGTAGTTGGCAAGGATCTTGTCATCTCGTCCCCCGGCAGCCTGTACCGCAATGGTGTAGATGCTGAGGAACTCCGACGGATGCGTCTTGCCGTCGTACTTCTCCGGTACGTCTGGCTTGAAGTTCTTTGTGCTGGGCCACTGGACTTGCCGCAGCTCACGAGTGAACGCAGGACAACCTACCGCGTACGGCAGATCGCCTGGTTCCCCTGGCGCATGCATGTCAACAGAGGGCCCAGCGCGCTTGTCGGATTGACGTCGCGCTTCTCTTCGGCGCTCGATGCGGGTTCGAGCGTCTTCTTGTTGTCGATCATGAAGAACTTGGCGCTGATCGCGACGAGCTCGTGGATCCGACGATGCAGTGGAGTCGCTGTCGAGGTGGATCCGGCGAGTCGGCGATCTTGGCCTTCGGGGCGGTGATTGCATGGTAGTTGCACCTCCGCCCGTTTCGTCGCCACCGGCTCGCGTCCGGCAACCCTGCCGCGGCGGCGACGCGCTCGGCCGCCGTGGAGTGTCGCCGTTGGCGTAGCCGATGAGACTCTGAATGGTGGCCCTCCATTCGTCGATCTTGTCCGACGTCGGAGGGTAATCTAGGAGAAGTTGAGCTCGTGCCAAAGCTTCTGCTGGAGTGGTGGGTGGCAGTGGCGGACGGCGCGAGGAGCGGGACGTGCTCGAACTTCTAACTATGTTAGAAGGAGCAGTATCCCGTCCAGGCGACCGTGCCCCGCTCGTGCTGATATGCTGGCGCGCATGCTGGTCTTGAGCGCCCCGAGATCCACCAGCTTGGTCTTGGGCTACCATGCGTATGGCACTGCTAGTGCCATGACGCTATTGGTCTTGCGCCTCTTGAGAGTGGCGTGGAACACGTACAGTCGCCGAGGTTTGTGCAGCCTTGTTCTTGGACTTGGCGGCATCATGAGCTTCCTCGTCGACGTCCATTCTTCCGCCGGCGTCCATTCCACCACCCGTTTGCTCCAACGGTGGCGGAAGTGACACGGACGGAGCGGCTGCCGCCGAAGTCTTCTTCTTCGGTGGCATGTTGATGAAGGGAATGAAGATCTAGCTCGTGTGAACGCCGGATCAGGTTCACACAATCTCGACGCCCCCTACCTGGCGCGCCAAAGATGTCGGGGGAAACTGATCCACGAACACCTATGGGGCCGGCGGACCGGGCCCCTTTCGGTTTGGTGGGGGGCGGAGATAGCACGAAGAGCGGATCGAGGCGAAGCACACGAGCAGTTTACCCAGCTTCGGAGCTCTCCGGAGAGATAACACTCCTACTGCTGCTTGTCTGGTTGTATTATCTTGTGTTCTTGCTCGTGAGAGCTAAGGTTTTTCTGGCTTCGGAGTGAGTCGAGCCTTTTTCCCTGTCCGAACCCCCCCTACGTTGCGCATGGGCCTCCTTTTATACGCTAAAGGGGTCACCGACAGGTGGCAACGCGGAGGAGGGTACAAACGTAAAAAGCGAGGTAGTTGATACAGTTACCTGTACAGTGCACCCTACCTAACCCTGACGGCAGGGGACAAGGGCATTAAATGCCCGTCTGAGTCGCCCAAACAGTGCAGAAAAGGACCGTTAGGGGCGCCACCGTTCGCCACGATGGCGATCTTGTCAGCTTCGCATGCCACTGCGCACCGCTGGCTGCACAGCCTCCCGCCACGCGCGCCTGGAGAGGTCCCCAGAGCGACACGTTGGTGGATGAGCTGGAGCGTGGGCACAGAGTGGCCGCCTGCCGCGGCAAGCGCCTTGCCGCTGTTGTTATCTTGTCGGGTCCGGAAGCTCGTCGCTCACCGGGCCTCGGGGTACCTTGTTTAGTCTTCCCGGCAAGCTCCTCTTGCCGGGGCCTTGTTGCCTTGCCGGAGCGTGTGGCGCGTCACGGCAAGTTCCTTGGAGTGCCTTGGTTGGCCTTCCCGGCAAGCTCCTCTTGCCGGGGCCTTGTCTCCTTAGCTTAAATACTTTGTTCTTGGATGGCTCCAAGGGAACCTTGGAGGATCTTGGCGTTCGCCCGGCAAGCCTTGCCGCGGGGTGCTGCAACTGCCCGTGCACAAGCTCGGGGTACTAGGGAACCCCTATTCTAGTACACCGACATTATCATTTTCTGAAAAATTCTGAAATTTTTAGTAACTTCAAAAATAAAAGTGAACCAAACTCAACAAAATTTATAGCAACAACTCCTACAAGTGCCTAGAGCCTATATCATGCATCAAAACTACTTGGAACCATATAAATTTGACATGCAAGCTCAAGAACATGGTCATCTAGGCAGCACAAATTTGCAATGAATAAAGCACTAGAACAAAAACTAATTGGACCAATGGAGGAGTCACATACCGAGGAACAATCTCCCCAAGCAGTTTTGTGAGAGGTGCTTTGAGCAAGGAGATCGAAAATGGCAACAAAACGAGCTTGGACTCGGGTTTGAGCTGGATATTCATGTTTATGGGAGGAAGAAGGAGTGTGTGGGTGCAGGAATAAGTGGAGGAGGGCCACCGTGGGCCCATGAGGCAGGTGGGTGCGCCCAGGGGGTAGGGCGCCCCCTGACCCACGTGGCCAGGTGCCAGCTCCTCCTGCTGTGTTCTCAGTGCCAAATATTCTCAAATATTCCAGAAAAAATCATATTTAAATTTCAGGGCATATGGAGAACTTTTATTTTCGGGGTATTTTTATATTGCACGGATAATTCAGATAACAGACAGAAAATACTTTTTTTATTTTATTTAATATAAATAACAGAAAGTAAGAGTAGGGTACAGAAGGTTGTGCCCTCTAGTTTCATCCGTCTCATGCTCATCAAAAGGAATCCACTAACAAGGTTGATCAAGTCTTGTTAACGAACTCATTCCGAATAACATGGAACCAGAGAAATTTCGAATAACACTATGTTACCTCAACGGGGATATGCACATCCCCAATAATAATAATATCATATTTCTTCTTGACATTAGGAAGAGGAAATTCAAAACCTCCAAATATAATCAATGGAATTTTTCCAATAGAATTGATAATGTGGACTTGAGGTTGTTTCCTCGGAAAGTGTACCGTATGCTCATTACCATTAACATGAAAAGTGACATTGCCTTTAGTGCAATCAATAACAGCCCCTGCGGTATTCAAAAAGGGTCTTCCAAGAATAATAGACATACTATCGTCCTCAGGAATATCAAGAATAACAAAGTCCATTAAAATAGTAACGTTTGCAACTACAACAGGCACATCCTCACAAATACCGATAGGTATAGCAGTTGATTTATCAGCCGTTTGCAAAGATATTTCAGTAGGTGTCAACTTATTCAAATCAAGTCTACGATATAAAGAGAGAGAGGCATAACACTAACACCGGCTCCAAGATCACATAAAGCAGTTTTAACATAGTTTCTTTTAATAGAGCATGGTATAGTGGGTACTCCTGGATCTCCAAGTTTCTTTGGTATTCCACCCTCAAAAGTATAATTAGCAAGCATGGTGGAAATTTCACCTTCCGGTATATTTCTTTTATTAGTAACAATATCTTTCATATACTTAGCATAAGGATTCATTTTAAGCATATCAGTTAATCACATACGCAAAAAGATAGGTCTAATCATTTCAGCAAAGTGCTCAAAATCCTCATCATCCTTTTTCTTGGATGGTTTGGGAGGAAAACGCATGGGTTTCTGAACCCAAGGCTCTCTTTCCTTACCGTGTTTCCTAGCAACAAAGTCTTTCTTATCACAAAGTTGATTCTTTTATTGTGGGTTATCAAGATCAACAGCAGGTTCAATTTCTATATCATTATCATTACTAGGTTGAGCATCATCATGAGCATTATCATTAACATTATCACTAGTTTCAGGTTCATTACCAGACTGTGTTTCAGCATCAGAAATAGAAATATCATTTGGATTCTCAGGTGTTTCAGTAATAGGTTCACTAGAAGCATGCAAAGTCCTATCATTTTTCTTTTTCTTCCTATTAGAAGGACTAGGCACATCCACATTATTTCTCTAAGAGTCTTGCTCAATTCTCTTAGGATGGCCTTCAGGATACAGAGGTTCCTGAGTCATTCTACCAGTTCTAGTAGACACTCTAACAGCATTATCATTATTCTTACTATTCAATTCATTGAGCAAATCATTTTGAGCTTTAAGTGCTTGTTCTACTTGAGTGGTAACCATAGAAGCATGTTTACTAATAAGTTTAAGTTCACCTTTAACATTAGCCATATAATCACCCAAGTGCTCAAGCATATTTGAATTGTATTTCAATTGTCTACCAAAATAAGCATTAAAATCTTCTTGCTTAGCCATAAATTTATCAAACTCATCTAAGCATGGGCTAGCAAACTTAGTAAATGGGATTTCGGCTTTATCATATCTATAGAGAGAATTTACCTTTACTACCTGTGCCGAGTTATCAAGACCATGAGTTTCTTCAATAGGTAATGGATGAAGATCATATGTTTCTTCAACAGGCGGTAAATTAAGACCATGTATTTCTTCAATAGGAGGTAAATTCTTAACATCTTCAGCTTTAATACCTTTTTCTTTCATAGATTTCTTTGCCTCTTGCATATCTTCAGGACTGAGAAAAAGAATACCTCTCTTCTTCGGAGTTGGTTTAGGAATAGGCTCAGGAACTGGCTCAGGAGGTGTCCAATTATTTTCATTTGTCAGCATATTATTCAATGGAATTTCAGCTTCATCCGGTGTTCTTCCCTGAAAACAGAACCAGCACAACTATCCAGGTAATCTCTGGAGGCATCGGTTAGTCCATTATAAAAGATATCAAGTATTTCATTTTTCTTAAGAGGATGATCAGGCAAAGCATTAAGTAACTTGAGAAGCCTCCCCCAAGCTTGTGGGAGACTCTCTTCTTCAATTTGCACAAAATTATATATATCCCTCAAAGCAGCTTGTTTCTTATGAGCAGGGAAATATTTAGCAGAGAAGTAATAAATCATATCCTGTGGACTACGCACACAACCAGGAGCAAGAGAATTAAACCATATCTTGGCATCACCCTTTAATGAGAACGGAAATATTTTAAGGATGTAAAAGTAACGAGTTCTCTCATCATCAGTGAACAGGGTAGCTATATCATTTAATTTAGTAAGATGTGCCACAACAGTTTCAGATTCATAGCCATGAAAAGGATCAGATTCAACCAAAGTAATTATATCAGGATCAACAGAGAATTCATAATCCTTATCAGTAACAAAGATAGGTGAAGTAGCAAAAGCAGGGTCAGGTTTCATTCTAGCATTTAAAGATTACTGCTTCCATTTAGCTAATAACCTCTTGAGTTCGTATCTATCTTTGCAAGCTAAAATAGATAAAGAAGCTTCTTTATCAAAAACATAACCCTTAAGAATAACAGGCAAGTCTTCATCATCACTTTCATTAGTATTATCAGATTCAATATTTTCATTCTCTCTAACCCAAGCAAGTTGTTCATCAAGAAATTCACCAAGTGGCACAGTAGTATCAAGCATAGAAGTAGTTTCATCATAAGTATCATGCATAGCAGAAGTGGCATCATCAATAACATGCGACATATCAGAACGAATAGCAGAAGCAGGTTTAGGTGTCGCAAGCTTACTCAAAAGAGAAGGTGAATCAAGTGCAGAGCTAGATGGCAGTTCCTTACCTCCCCTCGTAGTTGAGGGATAAATCTTGGTTTTTGGATCTCTCAAGTTCTTCATAATGATAAGCAGATATAAATCCCAAGTGACTCAAAGAATAGAGCTATGCTCCCCGGCAACAGCGACAGAAAATAGTATTGATAACCCACAAGTATAGGGGATCGCAACAGTTTTCGAGGGTAGAGTATTCAACCCAAATTTATTGATTCGACACAAGGGGAGCCAAAGAATATTCTCAAGTATTAGCGGCTGAGTTGTCAATTCAACCACACCTGGAAACTTAATATTTGCAGCAAAGTATTTAGTAGCAAAGTAATATGATAGTAGTGGTAACGGTAGCAAAAGGTAATAGTGGCAAAAGTAATGTTTTTGGTATTTTGTAATGATGATAGCAATAGCAACAGAAAAGTAAATAAGCGAAGAACAGTATATGGAAAGCTCATAGGCAATGGATCAGTGATGGAGAATTATGCCGGATGCGGTTCATCATGTAACAGTCATAACATAGGGTGACACGGAACTAGCTCCAATTCATCAATGTAATGTAGGCATGTATTCCTAATATAGTCATACGTGCTTATGGAAAAGAACTTGCATGACATCTTTTGTCCTACCCTCCCGTGGCAGCTGGGTCCTAATGGAAACTAAGGGATATTAAGGCCTCCTTTTAATAGAGTACCGGAACAAAGCATTATCACATAGTGAATACATGAACTCCTCAAACTATGGTCATCACCGGTAAGTATCCCGATTATTGTCACTTCAGGGTTAACCGATCATAACACATAATAGGTGACTATAGACTTGCAAGATAGGATCAAGAACTCTCATATATTGATGAAAACATAATAGGTTCAGATCTGAAATCATGGCACTCGGGCCCTAGTGACAAGCATTAAGCATAGCAAAGTCATAGCAACATCAATCTCAGAACATAGTGGATACTAGGGATCAAACCCTAACAAAACTAACTTGATTACATGATAGATCCCATCCAACCCATCACCGTCCAGCAAACCTACGATGGGATTACTCACGCACAGCGGTGAGCATCATGAATTTGGTGATGGAGGATGGTTGATGATGACGATGGCGACGGATTCCCCTCTCCGGAGCCCTGAACGGACTCCAGATCAGCCCTCCCGAGAGGTTTTAGGGCTTGACGGCGGCTCCGTATCGTAAAACGCGATGAATCCTTCTCCCTTATTTTTTTCTCCACGAAACCAAATATATAGAGTTGGGGTTGAGGTCGGAGGAGCTCCAGGGGGGCCCATGAGGTAGGGGGCGCGCCCTAGGGGGCAGGCGCACCCCCCACCCTCGTGGACAGGTGGTGGGCCCCCTGGTCTTCATCTTTTGCAAGGATTTTTTATATTTTCCGAATAGGTGTTCCGTGAAGTTTCAGGTCATTCCGAGAACTTTTGTTTTTGCACATAAATAACACCATAGCAATTCTGCTGAAAACAACGTCAGTCCGGGTTAGTTCCATTCAAATCATGCAAGTTAGAGTCCAAAACAAGGGCAAAAGTGTTTGGAAAAGTAGATACGAAGGAGATGTATCACTGGGACCCATCAGTTATATCTTCGCACACAATGAAGTGCCTCCTTATCCTCCCTGACAGCTGGGACCCACCCGGTCGAACCGTACGTAGGGTTGTCTCTGGTCGCGAACGTGTACGTACATTTTTTTGCAGGTGGAACGTGTACGTACATACTAGTCGATCGGTCTCTCTGTAAGGATGAACCATGGTCGAGCAAGGAGCGGCACATGTGACGTAGTAGTTGAGGCAATCCTGTATAAATCATGTACATGTACGTACAACCACGCTGCAAGAAAGTAAATACGGCTACATACATACATACGGGCAAGGTCTCGAATGCATACAACAACGGTGTCCTATTCATTGGCAGCCAACCGGCCGGGTCGGAACAGAGGAAACCGTGTCGTGTTCATCGGGACGCAAGCGACTGGGTCGGAATGCGTCCTGTTCATCGAGAGCCAACCGACTTGGACGGAATAGCCCAAACTGGGTCTTGTTCATCGACTCGGGGTGTCGCGTCCCGCAAAATGGAGGAAACAAAGTTCTCTTACGGCGTCCTGTTCATCGGGAGGGGTCTTGCGTACCACAAAACAGAATAAACAGACTTCTCTCCAACCACGTATGGTCGAAACGAGGTCTTGTTCATTGGGAGGGGTCTGGCGTACCGCAAAACGGAGGAAACGGACTTCTCTCAACCGCCTACGGTCGAAACGGGGTCCTGTTCATCGGAGGGGTGTGTGGAGTACCGCAAAATGGGACTTCACGGGCTACTGTTCATCCAGCCTCCACGGGGTCCTGTTCATCCACCCCAACCGCTGGGTGTGTGGCGGCCTCCTCGAGGTCCTGTTCATCCAGCGACAACGGCATACTGCCACGGGGGCATGTTCATCTAGCGGCAAACACATACTACCACGGGGTCTTGTTCATCCACCCCAACTACTGGGTGTGTGGCGGCCTCCTCGGGGTCCTGTTCATCCAGCGACAACGGCATACTGCCACAGGGGCATGTTCATCCAGCGGCAACCGCGTACTACCACGGGGTCCTGTTCATCCAGCGGCAACCGTCTACACACGGCCGGGGTCCTGTTCATCCAACCCCCACCGGGAACAGTTCATCCACAGCAACCCAGTCGGCTTGACTCGCCATGTCTCGACTCGTTTTATGTATCGCGCGCGCGGCAGTAACGGGCACTGTTCATCCAGAGGCAACCCAACTGGCTAGTTACGTCTCGCACGGGGGTTCCTATCAGCTTCAGTAAGCAGCAATAACGATCGATTGAGTTCGGTTAGCAGCGAAGGAGTCGGTCAGATTCAGTTAGCAGCAAAGGGATCGATCGATCGGCTTCACTACGTAGCAGCACGCGATCACTCGGGTTCAGTAAAGTGAATGCCTCTCGCTCGGGTTCAGTTATAGCGACACGACTCGCACCACACACGCGTACGAGAGAAAAACGAAACCACAGTGCATCACTCGTAGGGATGGCAATGGGTAACCATTACTCGTGTATCCGGTGGGTAAAACCCTACTAGGGCAAGGGTATGGGATAAAAAATTACCCATGGGTATATAAATAGGAAAATATTAAACCCATCGGGTATAGTGGGTACGGGTAAGGGATATCATAACCCATACCCATGTACCCATAGATCCACAAAAAATATGTTAAGCGGGCCTTCACTATTCATTTACAATTTGACACAAAATAAGTCTAATCCCCTAGCCATTGACTACATGAGTAGCCCACGTTGGCAATAGATACATGGTAACATGGAAAGGAAACATGTCATGGCAGAACGAATCCCATAAATCTCTCATTCTCTCCTAGATTAACATGATTAGGTGATGGTTAATAATGAATATGTGATCACATCCCATATTATATAGATATCCTCCTCATCTCCTCGTCTCATCGCGTCTCCTCACCACCTCGTCCATTGCTAGTCGTTGCCTCCAGCTGCTCACCGCCTTGCCGCTGCTAGCACCTCCAGTCGCTCGGTGGACCTTGCGGATGAGGAACATGGCTTGCGTGAGGACGGCGACCGGGAGAAGCAGATGCAGCTCACACTCATGCGGATTTAGTCAGAGGGTGGCGACCACAATGGCCAGGAGCATGGCACAACAACCCCGATCTTGTCGATGGATGGAGCACTGATCTTGTAGTTTTTTTATATGGATGAGGTGATGCATTTGTGCATACAAGCATTGACCTCTGCTTATACATGATGTATACAGTATATAGCTATCGTGATGAATATGATTTTTCTATATATAGAAAACATTCGATATGTAGAGATGTTATATAAGTACAAGATTTCAGTAGGTAGTGTATTATGTATATATGAGCATCGTAATTAAAGTGCTCATTAAGAATCAAATATTATATTCAGTAGACTGTATATATGAATTTGATGTCTATTTTGTTATTTATGCTCCTTTTGCAGTAGTACAAGTTCAGCTGCCAAGTACATGTTCCTTGTGAATATGCCAATGATACATCTGCCCCAATGGATGAAGATGAAGATCATGTTGTTCTTTCCGATGATTAAGATGTACAGGAGGAGGTGGAAGAGGTCAACAAAGTGCGCAAATAGAAGATATTTTCTAAAGTTTGACTAGAAATGAAACAAAAGAGGTCAATGATATCTTGTTGATTATGACTACTTGTTGCTCAAGTTGATGTGTGCACACAAGTATTTTTACCCGTGGGTGCCCATTTACCCTAACGGGTGATGGGTATGGGGAAAAATTCTACCCGTTGACGGGTATGGGTAATGGATAAGCTCAAGGAGGATGGGTAAGGGTATGGGGTAACTCTACCCGTACCCAAACCCGGTGGGTGCCATCCCTAATCACTCGGCCCCGACCAACCCACTGTAACTGGGAACTCCGCGAAAATTTCCTCGCCCTCACTTCTACCATGATTTTTTTATGTCATGGATGGCCCAAAGAATGCCATGCAGGTGCGTCCCCGGCCCGCCCAGGACGAAAAGCCCATTTTCTGTCAAGATTTTTTGTCATAGAAGTAGGAGCCCACCACATCTATGATGATACGTGCTTTTGTCACAATTATCGTCATAGAAGTGTCATAAGCATGACATTTTTTTCGTTCAGCCCATAATGTCACGGATGTGTCTTTTTTTGTAGTGTGTAGAGCCCCTCTGTGGTTGATTCCCCCTCCGACAGAGTGCCGGAAAAGGCCTCCAGATGGGATCTCTCGAGAACATAGGCTTGCGGCTACGGAAAAAGTATTTTGGGCACTCTATTGGTTTCCCGATTTTAGAGAATTTATAGGGGCGGAATTAGCTCAAAAAACATGGGCTCCATAAGCCACCAGAGGGCGCCTACCCCCTGTGCGCGCCCTGGTGCCTCATGGGCTCCTCCTTCATCTTCTGGCCCTCTCTCGAAGCTTCCAGGGTCTCTTTGGTCTAGAAAAACATCTCCAAAAAGTTTAATGGCATTTGGACTTCGTTTAGCGCTGATATTCTGAAAAACCAAACTGGCATTGGGCAATAAGTTAATAGGTCGGTCCCAAAAAGTGATATATATAATTGCTTGTGGTTGCATATAAAACATCCAAGATTGATACTATAATAGCATGGAAAAATAAAGAATTATAGATACGTTGGAGACGTATCAA
This sequence comes from Triticum aestivum, assembly GCF_018294505.1. Taxonomy (NCBI): domain Eukaryota; kingdom Viridiplantae; phylum Streptophyta; class Magnoliopsida; order Poales; family Poaceae; genus Triticum; species Triticum aestivum. Next base: position 304,690,291 of record NC_057812.1, read on the forward strand.
GCATCCCCAAGCTTAATTCCCGCTCGTCCAAGAGTAGGTAAATGATAAAAACGGTATTTTTGATGTGGAATTCTACCTATCATATTCATCATATACTCTTTTCTTTTGTGGCATGAATATTTGGATTCGAGTGATTCAAAGCAATAGACATGAAGATATAAATACTCAAGCATACTAACAAACAATTATGTTTTTCAAACTATCAATGCTAAAGGAAGTTATCCCTAGCCCATTATGCTCAGTCATTGATCCATTCATGAAACACACTCAACATTAACTACACCCAATGCACAAGTATGACAATAGTGCTCTCCAATTGGTGCTTTACAAGAGAAGGTGGAGACTCAAAATAAAAATAAAATGCATAAAAGTAAAATATATAGGCCCTTCGCAGAGGGAAGCAGAGATTTGCAGAGATGCCATAGCTCAAAGTATAAAACGAAGATAAAATTATTTTTGAGAGGCATGCATTTCCTGTCAATATGACGACCGAAAGTTTCCAATATATTCCATGCTAGACATATATAGGCGATTCCCAAATAGAAAATAAAGTTTACTCCCCCTCCACCATTCTTTCACAATCCATGGCTAGCCGTATCCACAGGTGCCTTCCAAACTTTCAACTTTCCAAGGGGGGGTAGGTTTAATTCATTTCGAGACTGGGCTTCCCTATTACTTGCCACTTTCTCGCACAATAAGAAGTTAATAAGCACTCATCTTGAGAACAACCCATCTAGCATGAAAGATATTGACCACCCCCATCACTTCATGAGCAGTATGGGCGCACAAAACGGATAGTTTTCTGAATGATTAGAGTTGGCACATGCAAATTTACTTGGAACGGCATGTAAATACCGCATATAGGTAGGTATAGTGGACTCATTTGGCACAACTTTGGGTTAAAGGAATTGGATGCACAAGTAGCATTCCCGCTTAGTACAAATGGAGGCTAGCAAATAGATTGAGAAGCAACCAACGGGAAAATGAAAACGGTCATAAACATGCATTGAGAATAACTAACAACGAATAATGCACCATAAGTAGGATATAACTTCGTTGCATAACTATTGACTTTACGTGCATGCATAGGGAACCACAAACCTTAACACCAATATTCTTACTAAATCACAATTACTCACTAGCATAACTCACGTATTATCATCTCCATATCGCAAAACTATTGCAAGGAATCAAACTTATCATATCCAGTGATGTAGATGAAAGTTTTTATTATATCCCTCTTGAATATCCATCACATTAGGACCAAATTTATATCTGGTGCATATTACCATTACTATTATCAACTCTCAAAATAATATAAGTGAAGCATGAGAGTTCATCTATTTCTTCAAAATATAACCACTGTCGTGCTCTAAAAGATACTCCCTCCCTCCCATAATGTAAGACGTTTTTTCACACTAGTGTAGTGTCAAAAAACGTCTTACATTATGGGACGGAGGGGGTATAAGTGAAGCACTAGAGCAACTGCCTAGCTCAAAAGATATAAGTGGAGCACATAGAGTATTCTAATAAATCACGAAAACGTGTGTCCCTCTCGAATGGGTGTGTCAAGCAAGGATGATTGTGACAAACTAAAAAGCTAAGAAAGACTCGTATAATACACGACACTCCAGGCACAACTCATATCATGTGATGAATAAAAATATAGCTCCAAGTAATATTACCGATGGTCGGTAGAAGAAAGAGGGGATGCCTTCCAGGGCATCCCCAAGCTTAGTTGCTTGGAAGTCCTTGAATATTATGTTGGGGTGCCTTGGGCATCCCCAAGCTTAGGCTCTTACCACTCCTTATTCCTTCATCCATCGTGATCTCACTCAAAACTTGAAAACTTCAGCACACAAAACTCAACAAAACCTTCGTGAGATCCATTAGTATAATAAAGGAAATCACTACTTTAGGTACTATTCTAAACCCATTCATATTTTATTATTGCATTATACCTAATGTATTCTAACTTCGTCATGGCTTGTACCCCCCAATATAATCCATAGATTCATCAAAACAAGCGAACAACGCAACAAAAACAAAATCTGTCAAAAACAGAACAATCTGTAGTAATTCGAACAATGACCATACTTATGTAACTCCAAAAATTCTGAACAATTAGGACAGCTTGGGAAATTGTTATATCAATCATGTGAAAAAATTTGAAATTTTATCACGCTCCAGCAAATTCTAACAATTCTACTACTAGACGCAAAAGTTTCCATTTTGCACAGAATCAAAGCAACCATCATCCAAATCATCCCAAAGGCTTTACTTGGCACAAACACTAATTAAAGCACAAAAACACAACCATATCAGTAGCATAATTGTCTGCACACAAAAAACCAGAAAAAGAAACAAGAAAATTAAGATAGCTATTGGGTTGCCTCCCGACTAGCGCTATTGTTTTACGCCCCTAGCTAGGCATAATGCATAGTTTCAAGTGTTTTCATCATTAGTTTTGATAATTTTAGTATGAGTTTTCTCGAACCCGGGTGGTTCTTTACACTTTTCGCTCAAAGAAAGTGGCAATTTTAATATCTAAAATTTATAATCGCTTATTGCAAAGGGTAATCAAAGTATTTGTAGCGACCCGACCTCAGATGGTCAAGTCTCTGTGCTTCACTATCATCCCTGGATCGGTAATGCTGACACACACAGTACTCGAAGGATTTATAACAGAGTAGCAATCACACACTCATTACATCGAAAAGTCTCAAGAGAGAACTTATTACAATAATATGGCTTAAGGCCATCTAATGCGATAACAGCGGAAGGCTTGGAAGATAAAGTGAGTCCATCAACTCCAACGGCATAGCTGAACTGCACGGCAACGACCTAACGAACCTTACTGCTCGTCTGAAAAGTCTGCAACATAATACGTTGCAGCCCGAAAATGGGTCAACACATGGAATATGCTGGCAAAGTAACACAGTAGAGCAAGAACAGAATAATGCTATCACTACATACATATTTGGCTGGTGGAAAGCTCTATGTTTATAGTTTCGCATAAAGCCAATTTTTCCTACAACAAAGGAATATATTTTAATTTAACTATCATGGTGGTTGAACAATATTGAGAAGGTAACCCCAACTTAATCCCAAATTAAAGTAGTTAACAACCCCACAATACTAATTAAAAGTGATGATATACATGTGATAACCCAAGTACTAGATACTCAAATTTGTCCATAACCGGGGACACGGCTAACCATGATTAGATTGTACACTCTGCAGAGGTTTACGCACTTTTCCCCGCAAGACTCGATCGCCTCTGTTCGATTTCTCGCACTGCATGATGTTTCAGAAACAGATGACCGAGACACAGTCTTTCAGAAACATTAACTCTCTACTCCGGGCAGACCATATCAAATCTACAACCCACTACCTGCTGATCCACCTCTTCAAGAGCTTCACGTAACTTACTCAACTATGCTAGAGCCCATAATAGCTTGTGGCTGCACACGGAAGTTTCTAGCATGAATCATCTCAGTTCCTTTTGAGCCTGGGTGGCGGTCCATAGGAATATCACACAGGTACCCCGGGATTTCCAAAAAAACAGACAACACTAGGTTCCCCAGGTGCCTCAATCCACCCAGATGTTAATTTAAGTTGCCACCATAAGTTGAACCATTAATTAACAATCTTACATCTGTCATGGATTTCACTCAAACCCAAACCACGTCTATGAGCATAGCATAGCATAGCAATATAAACAACGCGTACAAGTAACTCCCAAGGGTTTGATAGTAACAGGGCAATAGGTTCTACCTCAACAACTACTTCCCAACCCACAAGTTAATGACATCCTAATCATGCAATGTTTGAGGATTGGAACTAATGCATAAAACTGGGTATGAAAAGAGTATGATCAAATGTGTTACTTGCCTTGCTGACGATCCGCGAAACCTAGAGACTCGTAGTAACACGCTTCGCACTCCGGGTGTTCTATCGCAAACAAACAATAACATACATAAGCGACAAGCAAAAATGCACAAGAAAAACTCAAATAAGAGAGGTTGACTAGAAAGTTCAACTTAAGAACTCCGGTACGCAAAAAGAATCAAATCGAACGGAGCAACGAAACTCAAACGGCAAAAGGAACAGGATCCATTTACTAAATTGTACTTAGGTCAAATTTTACAGTAGCAAAAACTTGTGCAAGTTGGTTAAACAGAAAGAGGGTCTCGAAACAAAGATCTAGGCGCTTGAATCACCTGATTCCGACTAACGAGCGAAAAGATAAACAGAAAGTAAGATCGGATCAGAAATCACGATCGAAAATAATCGTAGATTAATCCGATAAAAGAAAACTGATGAACAGACTAACGAACAAGCGTTTGTTAACTGTAGCTAACGGGCGAAAACCATTTGTTAAAACAAACATACGTACGAACGTCCGCTAATTAGAAGAACCGAGAAAAACCGGCGAACCGATCAAAAAACGAGCTAGGGTTTCTAAAAAACCGAACGGTTTCTTAAAAAAAACTGGCGGCTCGGGTCCGGCGCGGTACCTCCGGCGAAGGGCTCCGGCGAGGCGGGGTTTGGGCGGCGGGGCTCGGCGGCGGCGCGGGCGGCAGGCGGCTGTGGTGGTGGTGTGGTGGTGGGGGCCGGGGTGGCGCATATATATAGGAGGGGGCGACTTGGGGAAGGGGCATGTCACGGTGGAGGAGTCCGTCTCGGACTCTTGTCCGAGTTGGCGGCGGCGACGGCGATTGGGTCGGCGGCCCGGCTGGGTTTCGGCCCAGTCGGCGCGGGTAGTTTATTTTAAACAATTTCGCCAACAAAAATACAATCCTAGAAAATAAAATAAAAAACTAAAAATGCCAAAACAAATTTTCACCGTCTAAATAAAATATTTAGAACGAGATGTACATTTTCTTGGCCCTAAAATGCAATTTTGAAAAACGTGCAATTTTTTTAATTGCAAATAAAATCCCAAATAAAATCAAATAAATGATTTTAATATTTTTCCTCCAATATTTCAATCATTTTGGAGAAGTCATATTATCTCCTCTCATTTATTTTAAAATGAAATATTTTTTGGAGAGGAAAATTATTAAAATCAAAAATCCTTGTTTCATTATTTGATATAAATCAAATATGAAAACCGGGAAATCCCCAACTCTCTCCGAGGGTCCTTGAGTTGCTTAGGATTTCGAGGATTGCGGAACGGAAATGCAATAAAATATGATATGCATGGATGACCTATGTATAACATTCCAAATTGAAAATTTGGGATGTTACAAACCTACCCCCCTTAAGATGAATCTCGCCCTCGAGATTTGGGTTGGATAGAAAATAGATGCGGGTGGTCTTTGCGGAGATCATCCTCTCGTTCCCAGGTGGCTTCATCCTCGATACGGTGGCTCCATTGAACTTTGCAAAACTTGATAACCTTGTTGCGGGTGACTCGGCTGGCAAACTCAAGAATATTAACTGGCTTCTCCTCATAAGTCAAATCACTGTCCAACTGAATCGCCTCCAAGGGTACTGTATCTCTTAATGGTATATCGGCCATCTCAGCATGACACTTCTTCAACTGTGAAATGTGAAACACATCGTGAACTCCTGACAATCCCTCAGATAACTCCAACTTGTAGGCAACTTCTCCCATCCGTTCCAAAACACAATACGGTCCTACAAATCTCGGGGCTAACTTTCCCTTAAATCCAAAACGTTTCACTACTCGTAAAGGTGATACTCGCAAATATGCTTTGTCTCCAATTTCATATGTTACCTCCTTGCGTTTTGAATCTGCGTAACTCTTCTGCCTGGACTGAGCAATCTTCAGTCTATCATGAATCAGTTTAACCTTCTCCTCAGACTCCTTGATTAAGTCTGGTCCAAACAACTGCCGGTCTCCTACCTCATCCCACATCAACGGCGTTCTGCACCTGCATCCATACAGGGCTTCAAACGGTGCCATCTTCAAACTGGCTTGGTAGCTATTGTTGTACGAGAACTCTGCGTAAGGCAAATTGTCATCCCAACTAGATCCATAATCTAGCGCACAGGCTCTCAACAAATCTTCTAGTATCTGGTTGACTCTCTCGGTCTGTCCATCCGTCTGCGGGTGGAATGCTGTACTGAACTCCAATCTTGTTCCCAAAGTCTGATGTAACTGATGCCAAAACTTTGAGGTAAACTGTGTTCCTCTATCTAATACGATGGTCCTCAGAACTCCATGCAGACATACGATCCTGGACATATATATCTTGGCCAACTTCGCACTTGTATAGGTGGTTTTCACTGGGATAAAGTGAGCCACTTTGGTCAAGCAATCGACTACTACCCATATATAATCATATCCTGCTTTGGTTCTGGGCAATCCGGTGATAAAATCCATGCCAAGTTTATCCCACTTCCATTTGGGTATCGGCATAGGCTGTAACATTCCTGCTGGTTTCTGATGCTCTGCCTTCACTCTTTGACAAACATCACATACGGCTACATACTCGGCGATATCCTTCTTCATACCAGTCCACCAGAAACGTTCCTTCAAATCCAAATACATCTTAGTGTTTCCGGGGTGTATCGAGTATGGTGAGTCATGAGCCTCCTGAAGTATTAACTTCCTGATCTCTGGGTTGTTGGGCACATAAACTCGATCCTCAAACCACAAGGTATCGTGCTCATCCTCACGAAAACCTTTGGCCTTTCCTTTGCTCATCTTCTCCTTTATCTCGGCAATCTCTTTGTCATCCTTCTGAGCTTCTCGAATCTTGCCTAATAATGTAGACTGAACCTCCATTGTTGCAACGAAACCTCTTGGAACGATCTCCAATCGAAGTTCCATGATATCCTCTGCTAACTCCTTCGGTAATCCCTTACTTTTAAGGATATTGGCATAACTCTTCCGGCTCAAAGCGTCTGCTACGACATTGGCCTTTCCTGGATGATAGTGTAGCTTCATGTCGTAATCCTTTATAAGCTCCAACCATCTCCTCTGCCTAAGGTTCAGCTCCTTCTGTGTGAAGATGTACTTCAAACTCTTATGATCCGTGTACACAGCACAATGGTTTCCAATAAGGTAGTGTCTCCAAGTCTTCAACGCATGCACTACGGCTGCTAGCTCCAAATCATGCATGGCATAGTTCAACTCATGGGGTTTTAGTTGTCGTGAGGCATACGAAACAACTCTTTCGTCTTGCATAAGCACACATCCAAGTCCTAAGCGAGAGGCGTCGCAATACACTTGGATATCCTTATGTATATCTGGCAGTGTTAGCACTGGGGCTGTAGTCAAACGTTTCTTCAACTCCTGGAAAATTGCCTCGCAATCTTCTGTCCATTTAAACTTAGTGTCCTTCCTCAATAGTTCAGTCATTGGCTTCACAATCTTGGAAAAATTCTCAATGAATCTCCAGTAGTATCCTGCGAGTCCAAGGAAACTGTGGATCTCGCTAACTGAAGTGGGTGCCAACCATTCAGTGACTGACTGAACCTTGTTGGGGTCTACTGCTATACCTTCTCCTGATATAACATGTCCAAGGAATCCGACTTCCTGCAACCAAGATTCGCATTTGCTAAAATTAGCATACAACTGATGTTCCCTGAGTTTCTCGAGAACTAACCACAAATGCTCTTTGTGCTCCTCTTCATTCTTCGAGTATACCATAATATCATCAATGAACACCACACCAAACTTGTCCAAATATTCCATGAACACCTTGTTCATCATGCTCATAAAATAGGCAGGGGCGTTAGTCAGTCCAAACGACATGACTGTATACTCGTATAATCCATACCGCGTGGTGAACGCTGTCTTTGGTATATCCTTCTCTCGAATTTTCAACTGATGGTATCCCCACCGTAGATCGATCTTCGAAAACACTTTACCTCCTTGTAGCTGATCAAACAGATCATTGATCATTGGCAGTGGGTACTTGTTCTTAATCGTCACTTCATTCAAAGCTCGATAATCAACAACCATCCTTAGGGATTTATCCTTCTTCTCAACCAAAAGTAATGGGGCTCCCCAAAGTGACGAGCTTCTTCGAATGTAACCTTTCTTCAATAGCTCCTTGATCTATTTCTTAATTTCCTCCAGATCATTTGCGGGCATCCGATAGGGTCTCTTGGATATTGGCCCCATACCTGGCAATAGCTCTATCAAAAACTCAATGTCTCTATCCGGTGGCATGCCTGGTAACTCTTCTGGAAAAACATCCGGGTAGTCCTTTACTACAGGCACTTCCTCCTGAACAACTCCCGTGAGGGCATTTACTTGGCTCCTCCTAGGCACATGCCTAGATACATACTTAATCCTTTTTCCCTCCGGGGTGGTGAGATAAATCGACTTACTAGCACAGTCAATACTTCCTCCATACCTTGACATCCAGTCCCTAATATCACATCCAATCCTTGTGACTCCAAGATGACAGAAAAACATGTGTGCCAATGGTTAGGGGTATCTGGTCGCACCATCGGCTAGCCATGTACTCTGCTCCGGGTGAACTCACTAGGAGAGGGGTCCTAAGGGTTTGGGTTGGTAGTTTAAACTTTTCCACGAATCCCCTTGATATGTATGAATGCGATGCACCAATATCGAAAAGAACAAGAGCGGTAAATGACTTAATCAAAAACTTACCTATTACCGCATCTGGCTGCTCTTCAACCTCCTCCATGTTAACATGGTTAACTTGTCCTTTGTTGAATGGATTAGGCTTCTTCCCAGCGCTCCCATTTCCGTTTCCATTCCTTCCTTAGGGACAATCATTAGCATAGTGCCTTGTATTCCCGCACTTAAAGCAAGTAACTTGACTTAGGTCTCTTTTGGCGGGTGTGGCTGGGTTGGGGCGGTTCTGATTGTTGTTAGCTCCGTTCCCATTTCCATTCTTAGAACCATTGTGATTATGCGATCCTCCTCCAGTGTGGTTGTGATCTCCATGGTTATGAACAAGTCCTCCCGAGTTCAGGGTTAGGCGAGGCTTCTGCTGAGCTCCTGAGTTATACTTCCCTTGTCCGTACTTCCTCTTATGGCTCTCAATCTGCTGTTGCTTCCCTTCAATCATAAGAGCCTTATCTACCAACTCCTGGTAGTTGTTGAAGGTTGCTACCATCAACTGCATGCTCATCTCATCATTTAGCCCTTCCATAAACTTCTCCTGCTTCGCGGCATCTGTGGCCACATCATCAGGGGCATAGCGAGATAACTTGCTAAACTCATCCACGTACTGAGCCACAGTACGGTTCCCCTGGCGTAAGTTGCGGAACTCCCGCTTCTTCATCTGCATAGCTCTAGTTGAGACATGGGCTGTGTGGAAAGCTTGCTGAAACTGGTCCCAAGTGACATTGGCTACAGGAAAAGTGGCCGTGTAATTCTCCCACCATGAGGCTGCTGGTCCATCCAACTGGTGTGGCAAAGTGCACCTTCTCAGCATCTGTGCAACCTGCGGTGGTCAACTCCCTTCCAATACGGCGTAGCCAATCATCAGCAACTATAGGCTCGGTGCTACTGGAAAACACCGGCGGCTGTAACCTCAGAAAATGGGCTATGTTGTCAACCGGTGGTGGTGGTGGTGGATTGTTGTTGTTATTGTTGCCTTGGTTCTGAACTAACAACTGCATCAGGGTATTCTGCTGCTGAATCAACTGAGTGAGCTCCGGCGGGAAAGCAAAACCGGTGTCACGTCTCGGAGGCATCTGATGGGTTTAGATGGAAGAGATCAGAATAGAAAAGGGGTCTAATGAGAAAGCACTACCCATATGCGCATGAGACAAACACAATCATTTCACTCAATCAATCAAGAAAGGCCATACAAGCGGTCTAGAACTATCGCAAAAGTGCTCAACTGCTACTGATTACATGGGGGGATACTAATAATATATGGTGGTCATCTAGAAATTTTGATCGGTGGAAGACTCCATGATGTTTGCTCCAGCTTTGTCTTCAAAGTCATCCTCACTAGGATCTGAATCGGTGTCGTCGATGATGATGTAGTCCTCGGGGAGAATCTCCTTGGATTCTTCGTCTTCTTCTACTGGTGTGGGGTCTCCCATGAATACTCCGATCTTCTTAACTAGGTCGTCATTCTTCTCCAGTAGTGTCTTGATTTCCTCCTCATATCCATCTCGTGTAAACTTGAGTTCTTCCTCCAGCTCGATGATCCTAGTCTTCGCCTTCTTCAAGTCCATCATGTCCGCGCACATCTGGTTCTCCTGACGTCGAATGTGCTAGTTTAACTCCTGGATGAAAGCTGCAATGGATCTATCCTTCTTAGTGCTGATCACTTCCCATTGCTCGTCTCAGCACCCACATATTTGGTAGATAGTGTCTTTGAGATCCCTGTGATACACTTCTCCAATGCGTCCCATGGTGATGTGAGCTGCCATACTCTTTCCTAAACTCCAGGTTGGTGCATCGAAGGAAAATTCTATGGGTTTAGAGGTTGGCGAGAACGTCCTTCCTGGAACTTGTACTTGAATCATCCAGCGCTCCTCTTCTGGTAGGGTGGCGTTGTACGTCCCGGTGAAGCTTGGTATTCCAATGTTCAAGTACCTAGTGACTTCCTTCAAGTGACGTCCAAAAGTTGTGTCTTCATCCGGTTGTGCAAATTTGTTCTTCATCTCCGTCATCCTAAAGAGTAGAAAATGGAGAGGAGTCAGAAATGAGTAGAGAAGAGTGACCAATGGTTTTATCTTAGTGGTCGTGTCCTACACTCAGCGTGTGCTCTGATACCATCTTGTAGCGACCCAACCTCAGATGGTCAAGTCTCTATGCTTCAATGTCATCCCTGGATCAGTAATGCTGACACACATAGTACTTGAAGGATTTATAATAGAGTAGCAATCACACACTCATTACATTGAAAAGTCTCAAGAGAGAACTTATTACAATAATATGGCTTAAGGCCATCTAATGCGATAACAACGGAAGGCTTGGAAGATAAAGTGAGTCCATCAACTCCAACGGCATAGCTGAGCTGCACGACAACGACCTAACGAACCTTACTTCTCGTCTGAAAAGTCTGCAACATAATACGTTGCAGCCCGAAAACGGGTCGGCACATGGAATATGCTGGCAAAGTAACACGGTAGAGCAAGAACAGAATAATGCTATCACTACATACATATTTGGCTGGTGGAAAGCTCTATGTTTATAGTTTTGTGTAAAGCCAATTTTTTCCTACAACAAAGGAATAGATTTTAGTTTAACTATCATGGTGGTTGAACAATATTGAGAAGGTAACCCCAACTCAATCCCAAATAAAAGTAGTTAACAATCCCACAATATTAATTAAAAGTCATGAGATACATGTGATAACCCAAGTACTAGATACTCAAATTTGTCCATAACCGGGGACATGGCTAACCATGATTAGATTGTACACTCTACAGAGGTTTGCGCACTTTTCCCCACAAGACTCGATCGCCTCTGTTGGATTTCTCGCACTACATGATGTTTGAGAAACGGATGACCGAGACACAGTCTTTCAGAAACATTAACTCTTTACTCCGGGTAGACCATACCAAACCTACAAACCCACTACCTGCTGATCTACCTCTTCAAGAGCTTCACGTGACTTACTCAACTATGCTAGAGCCCATAATAGCTTGTGGCTGCACACGGAAGTTTCTAGCATGAATCATCTCAGTTCCTTTTGAGCCTGGGTGGCGGTCCATAGGAAGATCACACGGGTACCCCAGGATTTCCAAAAAAACAGACAACACTGGGTTCCCCGGGTGGCTCAATCCACCCAGATGTTAATTTAAGTTGCCACCTTAAGTTGAACCATTAATTAACAATCTTACATCTGTCATGGATTTCACTCAAACCCAAATCACGTCTACGAGCATAGCATAGCATAGCAATATAAACAATGCGTAGAAGTAACTCCCAAGGGTTTGATAGTAATAGGGCAATAGGTTCTACCTCAACAACTACTTCCCAACCCACAAGTTAATGACATCCTAATCATGCAATGTTTGAGGATTGGAACTAATGCATAAAAACTGGGTATGAAAAGAGTATGATCAAATGTGTTACTTGCCTTGCTGATGATCCGCGAAACCTAGAGACTCGTAGTAACACGCTTCGCACTCCGGGTGTTCTATCGCAAACAAACAATAACATACATAAGCGACAAGCAAAAATGCACAAGCAAAACTCAAATAAGAGAGGTTGACCAGAAAGTTCAACTAAAGAACTCCGGTACACAAAAAGAATCAAATCAAACGAAGCAACGAAACTCAAACGGCGAAAGAAACAAGATCCGTTTACTAAACTGGACTTAGGTCAAATTTTACAATAGCAAAAACTTGTGCAAGTTGGTTAAATAGAAAGAGGGTCTCGAGACGAAGATCTAGGCGCTTGAATCGCCTGATTTCGATTAATGAGCGAAAAGATAAACAGAAACTAAGATTGGATCAGAAATCGCAATCGAAAATAATCGCAGATTAATCCGATAAAAGAAAACTGACGAACAGACTAACGAACAAGTGCTCGTTAACTGTAGCTCACGGGCAAAAACCGTTCGTTAAAACAAACGTACGGACGAACGTCCCCTAATTAGAAGAACCAAGAAAAATCGGTGAACCGATCAAAAAAACGAACTAGGGTTTCTAAAAAAACGAACGGTTTTTTTAAAAAATGGCGGCTCGGGTACGGCGCGGTACCTCCGGCGAGGGGCTCCGGCGAGGTGGGGTTTGGGCGGCGGCTCGCGAGGCGGCGGGGCTCGGCGGCGGCGCGGGCGGCTGCGGGCGGCGCGGGCGGCTGTGGTGGTGGTGTGGTGGTGGGGGGCCGGGGTGGCGCGTATATATAGGAGGGGCGACTTGGGGAAGGGGCAAGGCGCGGCGGAGGAGTCCGGCTTGGACTCTTGTCCGAGTCGGCAGCGACAGCGGCGCTCGCGTGCGGAAGGCGGCGGCGGCGATTGGGCCGGTGACCCGGCTGTGTTTCGGCCCAGTCGGCGCGGGGAGTTTTTTTTAAACAATTTCACCGACAGAAATAAAATCCTAGAAAATAAAATAAAAATCTAAAAATGCCAGAACAAATTTTCACCATCTAAATAAAATATTTAGAATGAGATGAACATTTTCTTGGCCCTAAAATGCAATTTTGAAAAACATGCAATTTTTCTAATTGCAAATAAAATCCCAAATAAAACCAAATAAATGATTTTAATATTTTTCCTCCAATATTTCAATCATTTTGGAGAAGTCATATTATCTCCTCTCATTTATTCTAAAATGAAATATTTTTCGAAGAGGAAAATTATTACAATCAAAAATCCTCATTTCATTATTTGATAAAAATCAAATATGAAAACCGGGAAATCCCCAACTCTCTCCGAGGGTCCTTGAGTTGCTTAGGATTTTGAGGATTGCGGAACGGAAATGTAATAAAATATGATATGCATGGATGACCTATGTATAACATTCCAAATTGAAAATTTGGGATGTTACAGTATTCATGCGATTGAGATTCACACTAATATTTTTGAGAGGTTCATTAGACTTTTGCAACTCCATCAATTTTTTCTACATATCACCCAATTTGTCTAAGATTTGGATCCCCTCTTGAGTATAATTAAATCCTTTGTGTGAAGGTGGAACTCCCAATATACCCTCTATTATTTCATAAGCAACATTGGCATCACTCTCAATAAAATTCCCCTTCGTGGTGAAATCCAAGAGTTGTCTATGGGGCATGGTTATACCTATATAAAAATTGCGAAGCAAAATTTTTACATCCCCTTTATGGTGCAAACATGACAAGATTCCATTAACCTATACCAAGCATCTTTTAGATTTTCTCCTTGTTTCTTCTTGAAGTAAAGAATTTCAAAATCCGGCGAAAGAGGAGGGATAGCTATGCTAATCATGATGACAAGGTAAACCAACAAACAAAAAGGCAAACACTTTTTTTTGTGTTTTTGTGAAAAAAAATTAGAAGTGGGGGATATGAAAACGAGAGGCAAATGGCAAATAATGTAAATGCAAGGAGATAAAAGTTTATGCATAGGTACTTGATAGATGTTGATGATGTCTCGCCGACAATGGCGCCAGAAATTCTTCCTGCTACTTGTGAGTTGCGTTGTGATTTTCCCAAAGAGGAGAGGATGATGTAGTACAATAGAGATAAGTATTCCCTCAGTTAAGAACCTAGGTTCAATGTAGTAGGAGAACCAAGCAACACCTCGTTAGCAGTACCTGCACACAAAATACCAAAAACTTGCACCCAACATGAACAAGGGGTTGTCAATCCCTCGGCGGTTAATTTTAAAGATTTAATCTTATAGTGATAGATAGATAAATAAAACACAAAATAAAATAAAGTAAAGAAAATTTTCAGCAAGGCATTTTTGAATTTTAATATATGATAAAAGTACACCCGGGGGCCATAGTTTACACTAGAGGCTTCTCTCTTGAAAATAGCATACGATGGGTAAACAAATTACTGTTGGGTAATTGATAGAAAAGCGAATAATCATGACAATATCCAAGGCAATGATCATGTATATATGCATCACATCCAAGACAAGTGGACCTACTCCTGCCTTCATCTACTACTATTACTCCAGCCATCGACCACTATCGAGCATGCATCTAGAGTATTAAGTTCATAAAGAACGGAGTAACGCCTTAAGCAAGATGACATGATGTAGACAAAGTAAACTCACGCATGGATAAGCCCCATATTTTTATCCTTAATGTCATCGATACAAATACGTGTCATGTCCCTTTCTGTCACTTGGATTGAGCGTCGCAAGATCGAACTCATCACAAAGCACCTCTCCCGTTGCAAGAAAAATCAATCTACTTGGTCAAACCAAATCAATAGATCGGAGAGAAATACAAAGCTATAATAATCATGCATAAAAGAGTGCAGAGAAGACTCAAATAATATTCATGGATAATCTGATCATAAACTCACAATTCATCGGATCTCCAACAAGCACACCACAAAAAGTGATTACATCGAATAGATCTCCAAGAATATCTAGGAGAAGATTATATTGAAGATCAAAGAGAGAGAAGAAGCCATCTAGATACTAAGTATGGACCCATAGGTCTTTGGTAAACTACTCACACATCATCGGAAGGGCAGCAAGGTTTTTGTAGAGCCCCTCCGTGGTTGATTCCCCCTCTGGCAAAGTGTCGGAAATGTTGGGGAACGTAGCATGCAATTTCCAAAAAATTCCTATGATCACACAAGATCTATCTAGGAGATGCATAGCAACGAGAGGGGAGAGTGTGTCCACGTACCCTCATAGACCGAAAGCGGAAGCATTAGGTTAACACGGTTGATGTAGTCGAACGTCTTTGCGATCCAACCGATCTAGTACCGAGCGTACATCACCTCCGAGTTCAGCACACGTTCAACTCGATGATGTCCCTTGAACACTTCATCCAACAGAGGGCCGAGGGAGAGTTTAGTTAGCACTACGGCATGGTGATGGTGATGGTGATGTGATCCGCGCAGGGCTTCGCCTAAGCACTACGATGCTATAACCGGAGGAGTAAACTATGGAGGGGGGCACCGCACACGGCTAAGAGAACAATTGATGTGCTATGGGGTGCCCCCTGCCCCCATATATGAAGGAGGGGAGGAGGAGGCGGCCGGCCAGGAGGGGCGCGCCATGGGGGGAGTCCTACTAGGACTCCACTCCTAGTAGGATCCCCCTTTTTCCTTTCTCATCGGAGGGGAAAAGGAGGGAGAGGGAAAGGGGGGCGCCGCCCCCTCCCTCAGTCCAATCCGGACTCCCATGGGGTGGCACCCCTTGAGGGCTCCCCTCTCTCTCCACTAAGGCCCATGTAGGCCCAATAATTCCCCGGGGGGTTCCGGTAACCCCTCGGTACTCCGAAATATACCCGAACCTTTCCGAAATCATTCCGGTGTCCGAATATCATCGTCCAATATATCAATATTTACCTCTTGACCATTTCGAGACTCCTCGTCATGTCCGTGATCTCATCCGGGACTCCAAACAAACTTTGGTCACCAAAACACATAACTCATAATACAAATCGTCATCGAACGTTAAGCATGCGGACCCTACGGGTTCGATAACTATGTAGACATGACCGAGACACATCTCCGGTCAATAACCAATAGCGGAACCTAGATGATCATATAGGTTCCTACATATTCTACGAAGATCTTTCATCGGTCAAACCGCAATAACAACATGCGTTATTCCCTTTGTCATCCGTATGTTACTTGCCCGAGATTCGATCATCGGTATCCTCATACCTAGTTCAATATCGTTACCGGAAAGTCTCTTTACTCATTTCGTAATGCATCATCCCACAACTAACTCATTATTCACATCACTTGCAAGGCTTATAGTGATGTGCATTACCGAGAGGGCCCAGAGATACCTCTCTGATACTCGGAGTGGCAAATCCTAATCTTGATCTATGCCAACCCAACAAACACGTTCGGAGACACCTATAGAGCATCTTTATAATCACCCAGTTACGTTTTGACGTTTGACAGCACATAAGGTGTTCCTCCGATATTCGGGAGTTGTATATGTTGGGGAACGTAGTAATTTCAAAAAAAAAATCCTACGCACACACAAGATCATGGTGATGCATAGCAACGAGAGGGGAGAGTGTGATCTACGTACCCTTGTAGATCGACAACGGAAGCGTTTGGTTTATGTAGTCGTACGTCTTCACGGCCCGACCGATCAAGCACCGAAACTACGGCACCTCAGAGTTCTAGCACACGTTCAGCTCGATGACGATCCCCAGACTCCGATCCAGCAAAGTGTCGGGGAAGATTTCCGTCAACACGACGGCGTGGTGACGATCTTGATGCACTACCGTCGCAGGGCTTCGCCTAAGCACCGCTACAATATTATCGAGGACTATGGTGGAAGGGGGCACCGCACACGGCTAAGAATATGATCACGTGGATCAACTTGTGTCTCTAGGGGTGCCCCCTGCCCCCGTATATAAAGGAGCAAGGAGAGGAGGCCGGCCGGCCCTATAGGCGTGCCAAGGAGGAGTCCTCCTCCTAGTAGGAGTAGGACTCCTACTAGGAGGGGGAAAGAAGTGGGGAGGGAGAGTGAAAGGGGGACGCCGCCCCCCTCTCCTAGTCCAATTCGGACCAGGGGGGAGGAGGCGCGCGGCCCACCTTTAGCTGCCCCTCTCTCTCCACTAAGGCCCATATGGCCCATTACTTCTCCCGGGGGGGTTCCGGTAACCCTCCGGCTCTACGGTTTTCTCCGAAATCACCCGGAACACTTCCAGTGTCCGAATATAGCCGTCCAATATATCAATCTTTATGTCTCGACCATTTCGAGACTCCTCGTCATGTCCGTGATCACATCCGGGACTCCGAACTAACTTTGGTACATCAAAACTCATAAACTCATAACATAACTATCATCGAAACCTCAAGCGTGCGGACCCTACGGGTTCGAGAACAATGTAGACATGACCGAGACACGTCTCCGGTCAATAACCAATAGCGGAACCTGGATGCTCATATTGGCTCCTACATATTCTACGAAGATCTTTATTGGTCAGACCGCATAACAACATACGTTGTTCCCTTTGTCATCGGTATGTTACTTGCCCGAGATTCGATCGTCGGTATCCCATACCTAGTTCAATCTCGTTACCGGCAAGTCTCTTTACTCGTTCCTTAATACATCATCTCACAACTAACTCATTAGTTGCAATGCTTGCAAGGCTTATGTGATGTGCATTACCGAGAGGGCCCAGAGATACCTCTCTGACAATCGGAGTGACAAATCCTAATCTCGAAATACGCCAACCCAACATGTACCTTTGGAGACACCTGTAGAGCTCCTTTATAATCACCCAGTTATGTTGTGACGTTTGGTAGCACACAAAGTGTTCCTCTGGCAAACGGGAGTTGCATAATCTCATAGTCATAGGAACATGTATAAGTCATGAAGAAAGCAATAGCAACATACTAAACGATCGGGTGCTAAGCTAATGGAATGGGTCATGTCAATCAGATCATTCATCTAATGATGTGATCCTGTTAATCAAATGACAACTCTTTGTCCATGGTTAGGAAACATAACCATCTTTGATTAACAAGCTAGTCTATTAGAGGCATACTAGTGACACTCTGTTTGTCTATGTATTCACACATGTATTATGTTTCCGGTTAATACAATTCTAGCATGAATAATAAACTTTTATCATGATATATAAGGAAATAAATAATAACTTTATTATTGCCTCTAGGGCATATTTCCTTTAGTCTCCCACTTGCACTAGAGTCAATAATCTAGATTACACAGTAATGATTCTAACACCCATGGAGCCTTGGTGTTGATCATGTTTTTCTCGTGGAAGAGGCTTAGTCAACGGGTCTGCTACATTCAGATCCGTGTGTATCTTGAATCTCTATGTCTCCCACCTGGACTAGATCCCGGATGGAATTGAAGCGTCTCTTGATGTTCTTGGTTCTCTTGTGAAATCTGGATTCCTTTGCCAAGGCAATTGCACCAGTATTGTCACAAAAGATTTTCATTGGACCCGATGCACTAGGTATGACACCTAGATCGGATATGAACTCCTTCATCCAGACTCCTTCATTTGCTGCTTCCGAAGCAGCTATGTATTCCGCTTCACACGTAGATCCCGCCACGACGCTCTGTTTAGAACTGCACCAACTGACAGCTCAACCGTTTAATGTAAACACGTATCCGGTTTGCGATTTAGAATCGTCCGGATCAGTGTCAAAGCTTGCATCAACGTAACCGTTTACGATGAGCTCTTTATCACCTCCATATACGAGAGACATATCCTTAGTCCTTTTCAGGTACTTCAGGATGTTCTTGACCGTTGTCCAGTGATCCACTCCTGGATTACTTTGGTACCTCCCTGCTAGACTTGTAGCAAGGCACACATCAGGTCTGGTACACAGCATTGTATACATGATAGAGCCTATGGCTGACGCATAGGGAACATCTTTCATTTTCTCTCTATCTTCTGCAGTGGTCGGGCATTGAGTCTGACTCAACTTCACACCTTGTAACACAGGCAAGAACCCTTCCTTTGCTTGATCTATTTTGAACTTCTTCAAAATCTTGTCAAGGTATGTGCTTTGTGAAAGTCCAATTAAGCGTCTTGATCTATCTCTATAGATCTTTATGCCTAATATGTAAGCAGCTTCACCGAGGTCTTTCATTGAAAAACTCTTATTCAAGTATCCCTTTATGCTATCCAGAAATTCTATATCATTTCCAATCAGTAATATGTCATCCACATATAATATCAGAAATGCTACAGAGCTCCCACTCACTTTCTTGTAAATACAGGCTTCTCCAAAGGTCTGTATAAAACCAAATGCTTTGATCACACTATCAAAGCGTTTATTCCAACTCCGAGAGGCTTGCACCAGTCCATAAATGGATCGCTGGAGCTTGCACACTTTGTTAGCTCCCTTTGGATCGACAAAACCTTCCGGTTGCATCATATACAACTCTTCTTCCAGAAATCCATTCAGGAATGCAGTTTTGACATCCATCTGCCAAATTTCATAATCATAAAATGCGGCAATTGCTAACATGATTCGGACAGACTTAAGCATCGCTACGGGTGAGAAGGTCTCGTCGTAGTCAACCCCTTGAACTTGTCAAAAACCTTTTGCGACAAGTCGAGCTTTGTAGACAGTAATATTACCGTCGGCGTCAGTCTTCTTCTTGAAGATCCATTTATTCTCAATTGCTTGCCGATCATCGGGCAAGTCAACCAAAGTCCATACTTTGTTCTCATACATCGATCCCATCTCAGATTTCATGGCTTCAAGCCATTTTTCGGAATTTGGGCTCACCATCGCTTCTTCATAGTTCGTAGGTTCATCATGATCTAGTAGCATGACTTCCAGAACAGGATTACCGTACCACTCTGGTGCGGATCTTACTCTGGTTGATCTACGAGGTTCAGCAGTATCTTGTTCTGAAGTTTCATGATCATTATCATTAGCTTCCTCACTAATTGGTGTAGGTGTCGCAGAAACAGGTTTCTGTGATGTACTACTTTCCAATAAGGGAGCAGGTACAGTTACCTCGTCAAGTTCTACTTTCCTCCCACTCACTTCTTTTGAGAGAAACTCCTTCTCTAGAAAGGATCCATTCTTAGCAACGAATGTCTTGCCTTCGGATCTGTGATAGAAGGTGTACCCAACAGTCTCCTTTGGGTATCCTATGAAGACACATTTCTCCGATTTGGGTTCGAGCTTATCAGGTTGAAGCTTTTTCACATAAGCATCGCAGCCCCAAACTTTAAGAAACGACAACTTTGGTTTCTTGCCAAACCATAGTTCATAAGGTGTCGTCTCAACGGATTTTGATGGTGCCCTATTTAACGTGAATGCGGCCGTCTCTAAAGCATAACCCCAAAATGATAGCGGTAAATTTTTAAGAGACATCATAAATCGCACCATATCAAGTAAAGTATGATTACGACGTTCGGACACACCATTACACTGAGGTGTTCCGGGTGCCGTGAGTTGCGAAACTATTCTGCATTGTTTCAGATGTAGACCAAACTCGTAACTCAAATATTCTCCTCCACGATCCGATCGCAGAAACTTTATTTTCTTGTTACGATGATTTTCAACTTCACTCTGAAATTCTTTGAACTTTTCAAATGTTTCAGACTTATGCTTCATTAAGTAGATATACCCATATCTGCTTAAATCATCTGTGAAGGTGAGAAAATAACGATATCCGCCACGAGCCTCAACATTCATCGGACCACATACATCTGTATGTATGATTTCCAACAAATCTGTTGCTCTCTCCATTGTACCGGAGAATGGTGTTTTAGTCATCTTGCCCATAAGGCACGGTTCGCAAGTACCAAGTGATTCATAATCAAGAGGTTCCAAAAGTCCATCGGTATGGAGTTTCTTCATGCGCTTTACACCGATATGACCTAAACGGCAGTGCCACAAATAAGTTGCACTATCATTATCAACTCTGCATCTTTTGGCTTCAACATTATGAATATGTGTGTTACTACTATCGAGATTCATCAAAAATAGACCACTCTTCAAAGGTGCATGACCATAAAAGATATTACTCATATAAATAGAACAACCATTATTCTCTAATTTAAATGAATAACCGTCTCGCATTAAACAAGATCCAGATATAATGTTCATGCTCAACGCTGGCACCAAATAACAATTATTTAGGTCTAATATTAATCCCGAAGGTAGATGTAGAGGTCGCGTGCCGACCGCGATCACATCGACTTTAGAACCATTTCCCATGCGCATCGTCACCTCGTCCTTTGCCAGTGTTCGCTTAATCCGTAGTCCCTGTTTCGAGTTGCAAATATTAGCAACAGAACCAGTATCAAATACCCAGGTGCTACTGCGAGCTCTAGTAAGGTACACATCAATAACATGTATATCACATATACCTTTGTTCACCTTGCCATCCTTCTTATCCGCCAAATACTTGGGGCAGTTCCGCTTCCAGTGACCAGTCTGCTTGCAGTAGAAGCACTCAGTTTCAGGCTTAGGTCCAGACTTGGGTTTCTTCTCCTGATCAGGAACTTGCTTGCTTTTCTTTTTGAAGTTCCCCTTCTTCTTTCCATTGCCCTTTTTCTTGAAACTAGTGGTCTTGTTGACCATCAACACTTGATGCTCCTTCTTGATTTCTACCTCCGCAGCTTTCAGCATTGTGAAGAGCTCGGGAATAGTCTTATTCATCCCTTGCATATTATAGTTCATCACAAAGCTCTTGTAGCTTGGTGGCAGTGATTGGAGAATTCTGTCAATGACGCAATCATCTGGAAGATTAACTCCCATCTGAATCAAGTGATTATTATACCCAGACATTTTGAGTATATGCTCACTGACAGAACTGTTCTCCTCCATCTTGCAGCTATAGAACTTATTGGAGACTTCATATCTCTCAATCCGGGCATTTGCTTGAAATATTAACTTCAACTCCTGGAACATCTCATATGCTCCATGACGTTCAAAACGTCATTGAAGTCCCGATTCTAAGCCGTAAAGCATGGCACACTGAACTATCGAGTAGTCATCAGCTTTGCTCTGCCAGACATTCATAACATCTGGTGTTGCTCCAGCAGCAGGCCTGGCACCCAGCGGTGCTTCCAGGACGTAATTTTTCTGTGCAGCAATGAGGATAATCCTCAAGTTACGGACCCAGTCCGTGTAATTGCTACCATCATCTTTCAACTTTGCTTTCTCAAGGAACGCATTAAAATTCAACGGAACAACAGCATGAGCCATCTATCTATAATCAAGCATAAACAAGCAAGATACTACCAGGTACTAAGTTCATGATAAATTTAAGTTCAATTAATCATATTACTCAAGAACTCCCACTTAGATAGACATCCCTCTAATCATCTAAGTGATCACGTGATCCAAATCAACTAAACCATAACCGATCATCATGTGAAATGGAGTAGTTTTCAATGGTGAACATCGCTATGTTGATCATATCTACTATATGATTCACGCTCGATCTTTCGATCTCAGTGTTCTGAGGCCATATCTGCATATGCTAGGCTTGTCAAGTTTAACTTGAGTATTCTGTGTGTGCAAAACTGGCTTGCACCCGTTGTAGATGGACGTAGAGCTTATCACACCCGATCATCACGTGGTGTCTGGGCACGACGAACTTTGGCAACGGTGCATACTCAGGGAGAACACTTTTATCTTGAAATTTAGTGAGAGATCATCTTATAATGCTACCGTCAATCAAAGCAAGATAAGATGCATAAAAGATAAACATCACATGCAATCAATATAAGTGATATGATATGGCCATCATCATCTTGTGCTTGTGATCTCCATCCTTGAAGCACCATTGTGATCACCATCGTCACCGGCGCGACACCTTGATCTCCATCGTAGCATCATTGTCGTCTCGCCAATCTTATGCTTCTACGACTATCGCTACCGCTTAGTGATAAAGTAAAGCATTACAGGGCGATTACATTGCATACAATAAAGCGACAACCATATGGCTCCTGCCAGTTGCCGATAACTCGGTTACAAAACATGATCATCTCATACAATAAAATTTAGCATCATGTCTTGACCATATCACATCACAACATGCCCTGCAAAAACAAGTTAGATGTCCTCTACTTTGTTGTTGCAAGTTTTACGTGGCTGCTACGGGATTAAGCAAGAACCAATCTTACCTACGCATCAAAACCACAACGATAGCTTGTCAAGTTGGTGTTGTTTTAACCTTCGCAAGGACCGGGCGTAGCCACACTCGGTTCAACTAAAGTTGGAGAAACTGTCACCCGCAAGCCACCTATGTGCAAAGCACGTCGGGAGAACCGGTCTCGCGTAAGCGTACGTGTAATGTCGGTCCGGGCCGCTTCGTCCAACAATACCGCCGAACCAAAGTATGACATGCTGGTAAGCAGTATGACTTATATCGCCCACAACTCACTTGTGTTCTACTCGTGCATATAACATCAACATATAAAACCTAGGCTCGGATGCCACTGTTGGGGAACGTAGTAATTTCAAAAAAATTCCTACGCACACGCAAGATCATGGTGATGCATAGCAACGAGAGGGGAGAGTGTGTCTACGTACCCTTGTAGATCGACAACGGAAGCGTTTGGTTGATGTAGTCGTACGTCTTCACGGCCCGACCGATCAAGCACCGAAACTACAGCACCTCCGAGTTCTAGCACATGTTCAGCTCGATGACGATCCCCGGACTTCGATCCAGCAAAGTGTCGGGGAAGAGTTCCGTCAGCATGACGGCGTGGTGACGATCTTGATGCACTACCGTCGCAGGGCTTCGCCTAAGCACCGCTACAATATTATCGAGGACTATGGTGGAAGGGGGCACCGCACACGGCTAAGAATATGATCACGTGGATCAACTTGTGTCTCTAGGGGTGCCCCCTGTCCCCGTATATAAAGGAGCAAGGGGAGGAGGCCGGCCGGCCCTATAGGCGCGCCAAGGAGGAGTCCTCCTCCTAGTAGGAGTAGGACTCCTACTAGGAGGGGGAAAGAAGTGGGGAGGGAGAGGGAAAGGGGGGCGCCGCCCCCCTCTCCTAGTCCAATTCGGACCAGGGGGAGGAGGCACGCGGCCCACCTTTGGCTGCCCCTCTCTCTCTCTCCACTAAGGCCCATATGGCCCATTACTTCTCCCGGGGGGGTTCCGGTAACCCTCTGGCTCTCCGGTTTTCTCCGAAATCACCCGGAACACTTCCGGTGTCCAAATATAGCCGTCCAATATATCAATCTTTATGTCTCGACCATTTCTAGACTCCTCGTCATGTCCGTGATCACATCTGGGACTCCGAACTAACTTCGGTACATCAAAACTCATAAACTCATAATATAACTGTCATCGAAACCTTAAGCGTGCGGACCCTACGGGTTCGAGAACAATGTAGACATGACCGAGACACGTCTCCGGTCAATAACCAATAGCGGAACCTGGATGCTCATATTGTCTCCTACATATTCTACGAAGATCTTTATCGGTCAGACCGCATAACAACATACGTTGTTCCCTTTGTCATCGGTATGTTACTTGCCCGAGATTCGATCGTCGGTATCCCATACCTAGTTCAATCTCGTTACCGGCAAGTCTCTTTACTCGTTTTGTAATACATCATCTCACAACTAACTCATTAGTTGCAATGCTTGCAAGGCTTATGTGATGTGCATTACCGAGAGGGCCTAGAGATACCTCTCCGACAATCGGAGTGGCAAATCCTAATCTCGAAATACGCCAACCCAACATGTACCTTTGGAGACACCTGTAGAGCTCCTTTATAATCACCCAGTTACGTTGTGACGTTTGGTAGCACACAAAGTGTTCCTCCGGCAAACGGGAGTTGCATAATCTCATAGTCATAGGAACATGTATAAGTCATGAAGAAAGCAATAGCAACATACTAAACGATCGGGTGCTAAGCTAATGGAATGGGTCATGTCAATCAGATCATTCATCTAATGATGTGATCCTGTTAATCAAATGACAACTCTTTGTCCATGGTTAGGAAACATAACCATCTTTGATTAACAAGCTAGTCTATTAGAGGCATACTAGTGACACTCTGTTTGTCTATGTATTCACACATGTATTATGTTTCCGGTTAATACAATTCTAGCATGAATAATAAACTTTTATCATGATATATAAGGAAATAAATAATAACTTTATTATTGCCTCTAGGGCATATTTCCTTCAGTATAATCTCATAGTATGAGGAATATGTATAAGTCATGAAGAAAGCAATAGCAATAAAACTTAACGATCATTATGCTAAGCTAACAGATGGGTCTTGTCCATCACATCATTCTCCTAATGATGTGATCTCGTTCATCAAATGACAACACATGTCTATGGCCAGGAAACCTAACCATCTTTGATTAACGAGCTAGTCAAGTAGAATCATACTAGGGACACTTTGTTTTGTCTATGTATTCACACATGTATCAAGTTTCCGGTTAATACAATGATAGCATGAATAATAAACATTTGTCATGATATAAGGAAATATAAATAACAACTTTATTATTGCCTCTAGGGCATATTTCCTTCAGTCTCCCACTTGCACTAGAGTCAATAATCTAGATTACATAGTAATGATTCTAACACCCATGGAGTCTTGGTGCTGATCATGTTCGCTCGTGGAAGAGGCTTAGTCAACAGGTCTGCAACATTCAGATCCGTATGTATTTTGCAAATCTCTATGTCTCACTCCTTGACTTGATCACAGATGGAATTGAATCGTCTCTTGATTTGTTTGGTTCTCTTGTGAAATATGAATTCCTTCCCTAAGGCAATTGCTCTAGTATTGTGACAAAAGATTTTCATTGGACCCGATGCACTAGGTATTACACCTAGATTGGATATGAACTCCTTCATTTGCTGCTTCTGAAGTAGCTATGTATTCCTCTTCACACGTAGATCCCGCCACGACGCTCTACTTGGAACTGCACCAACTTACAGCTCAACCATTTAAATATGTATCCGGTTTGCGACTTTGAGTCATCCGGATCAGTGTGAAAGCTTGCATCGACGTAACCATTTACGACAAGCTCTTTGTCACCTCCATAAATGAGAAACATATCCTCAGTCCTTCTCAAGTATTTCAGGATGTTCTTGACCGATGTCCAATGATCCACTCCAGGATTAGTTTGGTACCTCCGTGCTAAACTTATGGCAAGGCACACATCAAGTCTGGTACACAGCATTGCATACATGATAGAACCTATGGCTGAAGCATAGGGAATGACTTTCATTTTCTCTCTATCTTCTGCAGTGGTCGGGCATTGAATTTGACTCAACTTCACACCTTGTAACACAGGCAAGAACCCTTTCTTTGACTGATCCATTTTGAACTTCTTCAAAACTTTATTGAGGTATGTGCTTTGTGAAATTCCAATTAAGCATCTTGATCTATCTCTATAGATCTTGATGCCTAATATATAAGCTACTTCACCGAGGTCTTTCATTGAAAAATTCTTATTTCAAGTATCCTTTTATGCTATCTACAAATTATGTATTATTTCCAATCAACAATATGTCATCCACATATAATATTAGAAATGCTACAGAGCTCCCACTCACTTTCTTGTAAATACAGACTTCTCCAAAAGTCTGTATAAAACCACATGCTTTGATCACATTATCAAAACGTATATTCCAACTCCGAGATGCTTGCACCAGTCCATAAATGGACCGCTGGAGCTTGCACACTTTGTTAGCACCTTTAGGATCAACAAAACCTTCTGGTTGCATCATATACAACTCTTCTTTAAGAAATCCATTACGGAATGCGGTTTTGACATCCATTTGCCAAATTTCGTAATCATAAAATGCGGCAATTGCTAACATGATTCGGACAGACTTAAGCATTGCTACGGGTGAGAAAGTCTCATCATAGTCAACTCCTTGAACTTGTCAAAAACCTTTCGCAACAAGTCGAGCTTTGTAGATAGTAACATTACTGTGAGCGTCAGTCTTCTTTTTGAAGATCCATTTATTCTCTATGGCTTGCCGATCATCGGGCAAGTCAACCAAAGTCCACACTTTGTTCTCATACATGGATCCCATCTCAGATTTCATGGCCTCAAGCCATTTTGCGGAATATGGGCTCATCATTGCTTCCTCATAGTTCATAGGTTCGTCATGGCCTAGTAACACGACTTCCAGAACAGGGTTACCGTACCACTCTGGTGCAGAATGTACTCTGGTTGACCTACGAGGTTCGATAGTAACTTGATCTGAAGTTTCATGATCATCATCATTAACTTCCCCACTAATTGGTGTAGGCATCACTGGAACTGATTTCTGTGATGAACTACTTTCCAATTCGGGAGAAGGTACAATTACCTCATCCAGTTCTACTTTCCTCCCACTCACTTCTTTTGAGAGAAACTCCATCTCTAGAAAGGATCCATTCTTAGCAACGAATATCTTGCCTTCGGATATGTGATAGAAGGTGTACCCAACAGTTTCCTTTGGATATCCTATGAAGACGCATTTCTCCGATTTGGGTTCGAGCTTATCAGGTTGAAGCTTTTTCACATAAGCATCGCAGCCCCAAACTTTAAGAAACGACAGCTTAGGTTTCTTGCCAAACAATAGTTCATATGGTGCCGTCTCAACAGATTTAGATGGTGCCCTATTTAACGTGAATGCAACCGTCTCTAAAGCATAACCCCAAAACGATAGTGGTAAATCGGTAAGAGACATCATAGATCGCACCATATCTAATAAAGTACGGTTACGACATTTGGACACACCATTACGCTGTGATGTTCCAGGTGGCGTGAGTTGCGAAACTATTCCACATTGTTTCAAATGAAGACCAAACTCGTAACTCAAATATTCGCCTCCATGATTAGATCGTAGAAACTTTATTTTCTTGTTACAATGATTTTCCGCTTCACTCTAAAATTCTTTGAACTTTTCAAATGTTTCAGACTTATGTTTCATTAAGTAGATATACCCATATCTGCTTGAATCATCTGTGAAGGTCAGAAAATAATGATACCCGTCATGAGAATCAACACTCATCGGACCGCATACATCAGTATGTATTATTTCTAATAAGTTAGTGGCTCGCTCCATTGCTCCGGAGAATGGAGTCTTAGTCATCTTGCCCGTGAGGCATGGTTCTCAAGCATCAAATGATTCATGATCAAGTGATTCCAAAAGTCCATCCGCATGGAGTTTCTTCATGCACTTTACACCAATATGACCTAAATGGCAGTGCCACTGGTATGTTGCACTATCATTATCAACTTTGCATCTTTTGGCATGAATATGTGTATCACTACGATCGATATTCAATAAACCATTTACATTGGGTGTATGACCATAGAAGGTTTTATTCATGTAAACAGGACAAGAATTATTCTCTGACTTAAATGAATAACCTTATCGCAATAAACATGGTCCAATCATATTCATGCTCAACGCAAACACCAAATAACATTTATTTTGGTCCAACACTAATCTTGAAGGTAGAGGGAGTGTGCGATGGTGATCTTATCAACCTTGGAATCACTACCAACACACATCGTCACCTTGCCCTTAACTAGTCTCTGTTCATTTTGTAATTCCTATTTTGAGTTACTAATCTTAGCAACTGAAACGGTATCAAATACCCTGGGGTTACTATGAACACTAGTAAAGAACACATGAATAACATGTATATCAAATATACCTTTGTTCACTTTGCCATTCTTCTTATCCGCCAAGTATTTGGGGTAGTTCCGCTTCTAGTGACCATTCCCTTTGCAGTAGAAGCACTCAGTTTCAGGCTTAGGTCTAGCTTTGGGTTTCTTCACGGGAGTGGCTACTTGCTTGCCATTATTTCTTGAAGTTCCCTTTCTTTTCCTTTTCCCCTTTTCTTGAAACTAGTGGTCTTGTTAACCATCAACACTTGATGCTCTTTCTTTATTTCTATCTTCGCCGATTTTAGCATCACGAAGAGCTCGGGAATCGTTTTCATCATCCCTTGAATATTATAATTCACCACGAAGTTCCAGTAACTTGGTGATAGTGACTAGACAACTCTATCAATCGCTATCTTATCTGGAAGATTAACTCCCACTTGATTCAAGCGATTGTAGTACTCAGACACTCTGAGCACATGCTCACTGGTTCAGATATTCTCCTCCATCTTGTAGGCAAAGTACTTGTCAGAGGTCTCATACCTCTTGACCCGGGCATGAGTCTGAAATACCAATTTCAGCTCTTGGAACATCTTATATGCTCTGTGGAGTTCAAAACGTTTTTGAAGTCCCGGTTCTAAGCTGTAAAGCATGGCGCACTAAACTATCAAGTATTCATCATACCGAGCTTGCCAAACATTCATAACGTCTGCATCTGCTTCTGCAATAGGTCTGTCACCTAGCGGTGCAACAAGGACATAATTCTTCTGTGCAGCAATGAGGATAATCCTCAGATCACGGACCCAGTCCGCATCATTGCTACTATCATCTTTCAACTTAGTTTTCTCTAGGAACATATCAAAAATAAAACAGGGGAGCTATACGCGAGCTATTGATCTACAACATAGATATGGAAATATTATCAAGACTAAGTTCATGATAAATTAAGTTCAATTAATCATATTATTTAAGAAATCCCACTTAGATAGACATCCCTCGAGTCATCTAAATGATCACGTGATCCATATCAACTAAACCATGTCTGATCATCACGTGAGATGGAGTAGTTTTCAATGGTGAACATCTCTATGTTCATCATATCTACTATATGATTCCCGTTTGACCTTTCGGGCTCCAGTGTTCCGAGGCCATGTCTGTACATGCTAGGCTCGTCAAGTTTAACCCGAGTATTCCACATGTGCAAAACTGTCTTGCACCCATTGTATGTGAACGTAGAGCCTATCACACCCGATCATCACGTGGTGTCTCGGCACGATGAACTGTCGCAATGGTGCATACTCAGGGAGAACACTTATACCTTGAATTTTAGTGAGGAATCATCTTATAATGCTACCACCGTACTAAGAAAAATAAGATGCATAAAAGATAAACATCACATGCAATCAAAATATGTGACATGATATGGCCATCATCATCTTGTGCCTTTGATCTCCATCTCCAAAGCACCGTCATGATCTCCATCGTAGCGTCGTTTTCATCTCGCCAATTATTGCTTCTACAACTATCGCTAACGCATAGTGATAAAGTAAGCAATTACATGGTGTTTGCATTTCATACAATAAAGTGACAACCATAAGGCTCCTGCCAGTTGCTGATAACTTCTACAAAACATGATAATCTAATACAATAATGTATATCACATCATTTCTTGACCATATCACATCACAACATGCCCTACAAAAACAAGTTAGCCGTCCTCTACTTTGCTGTTGCAAGTTTTACGTGGCTGCTATGGGCTTCTGGCAAGAACCGTTCTTACCTACGCATCAAAACCACAACGTTTTTTCGTCAAGTGTGCTATTTTAACCTTCAACAAGGACCGGCCGTAGTCAAATTCAATTCAACTAAAGTTGGAGAAATAGACACCCGCCATCCACCTTTATGCAAAACAAGTTGCATGTCTATCGGTGGAACCGGTCTCATGAACATGGTCATGTAAGGTTGGTCCGGGCCGCTTCATCCAACAATACCGCCGAATCAAAATAAGATGTTGGTGGTAAGCAGTATGACTATTATCGCCCACAACTCTTTGTGTTCTGCTCGTGCATATCATCTATGCATAGACCTGGCTCAGATGCCACTATTGGGGAACATAGCATGCAATTTCAAAAAAATTCCTATGATCACGCAAGATCTATCTAGGAGATGCATAGCAATGAGAGGGGGAGAGTGTGTCCATGTACCCTCGTATACCAAAAGCGGAAGCGTTAGGTTAATGTGGTTGATGTAGTCAAACATCTTCGCGATCCAACCGATCTAGTACCAAACGTATGGCACCTCCGAGTTCAGCACACGTTCAGCTCGATGACGTCCCTCGAACTCTTGATCCAGCAGAGGTTCGAGGGAGAGTTTCGGCAGCACGACGGCGTGGTGACGTGATGGTGATGTGATCCGTGCAGGGCTTCGCCTAAGCACTACGATGCTATGAACGGAGGAGTAAACTATGGAGGGGGGCAACACCCACGACTAAGAGAACAATTGATGTGTTATGGGGTGCCCCTGCCCCCGTATATAAAGGAGGGGAGGAGGAGGTGGCCGGCCCGAAGGGGCGCGCAATGGGGGAGTCCTACTAGGACTCCACTCCTAGTAGGATTCGCCCCCCTTTTCCTTTCTCGTCGGAGGGGAAAAGGAAGGAGATGGAGAGGGAGAGGGAAAGGGGGGTGCCTCCCCCTCCCTTAGTCCAATTCGGACTCCCATGGGGGGGCAGCCACCCCTTGCGGGCTCCCCTATCTCTCCACTAAGGCCCATGTAGGCCCAATAATTCCCTGGGGGTTGTGGTAACCCCTCGGTACTCCGAAATATACCCAAACCTTTCTGAAACCATTCCGGTGTCCGAATATCATCGTCCAATATATCAATCTTTACCTCTTGACCATTTCAAGACTCCTCGTCATGTCCGTGATCTCATCCGGGACTCCGAACAAAATTCGGTCACCAAAACACATAACACATAATACAAATCATCATCGAACGTTAAGAATGCGGACCCTACGGGTTTGAGAACTATGTAGACATGACCGAGACACATCTCCGGTTAATAACCAATAGCAGAACCTGGATGCTCATATTGGTTCATACATATTCTACGAAGATCTTTTATCGGTCAAACCGTAATAACGACATACGTTATTCCCTTTGTCATCAGTATGTTACTTGCCCGAGATTCAATCATCGGTATCCTAATACCTAGTTCAATATCGTTACCGGCAAGTCTCTTTACTCGTTCCGTAATGCATCATCCCACAACTAAATTATTAGTCACATTACTTGCAAGGCTTATAGTGATGTGCATTACCGAGAGGGCCCATAGATACCTCTCCGGTACTCGGAGTGGCAAATCCTAATCTTGATCTATGCCAACCCAGCAAACACCTTCGGAGACACCTGTAGAGCATCTTTATGATCACCCAGTTACGTTGTGACGTTTGATAACACACAAGGTGTTCCTCCGGTATTCGGGAGTTGTATAATCTCATAGTTTGAGGAATATGTATAGGTCATGAAGAAAGCAATAGCAATAAAATTTAACGATCATTATGCTAAGCTAACAGATGGGTCTTGTCCATCACATCATTCTCCTAATGATGTGATCCCGTTCATCAAATGACAACACATGTCTATGGTCAGGAAACTTAACCATCTTTGATTAACGAGCTAGTCAAGTAGAGGCATACTAGGGACACTTTGTTTTGTCTATGTATTCACACATGTATCAAGTTTCCGGTTAATACAATTCTAGCATGAATAATAAACATTTATCATGATATAAGGAAATATAAATAACAACTTTATTATTGCCTCTAGGGCATATTTCCTTCAGGAAAAGGCCTCTAGATGGAATCTCTCGAGAACAGAAGTTTGCGGCTGCGGAAAAAATATTTTGGGTGGCTCTCTGTTGGTTTCCCGATTTTAGAGAATTTATAGAGGTAGAATTAGGTCAAAAGGATGAATGTGGGCCCCATAAGCCACCAGGGTGCGCCTACCCCCCTAGGCGCGCCCTGGTGCCTCGTAGGCTCCTCCTTCATCTTTGGGCCCTCTCCCGAAGCTTCCAAGGTCTCTTTTGTCCATAAAAAACTCCAGAAAGTTTCGTGGCATTTGGACTTCATTTAGTACTGATATTCTAAAAAACCAAAACATGCAGAAAATAGAAACTGGCACTGGGCACTAAGTTAATAGGTTAGTCCCCAAAAAATGATATATAATTGCTTGTAGTTGCATATTAAACACCCAAGATTGATACTACTATAATAGCATGGAACAATAAAAAACTATAGATACATTGGAGACGTATCAAGAAGCCGGGGGAAGGAGACGAAGGAGATGCAGGGGAGCGGCCTGGTTGGAGCAGGGTGTAACGCCCCGAGACCGATGTGCCAGGTGTCTTCCTGTTATTCGCTATTGTTGCCATGTCATTTGCTTGCGTGTTGCATCTTGCCATGTCATCATGTGCATTGCATCATCATGTTTTCAAAACTTGCATTAGTCCGGGTCTCCCAGTTCCGTCCATTGTCCGTTCTGAGCCCAGACACACTTGCACGCGCCCGCGGCATGTTCGAAATAGTATTTTATAAGTGGCCGGAAAATGTTCTCGGAATGGGATGAAAATTGGCGTGTGGTCTTATTATAGTGTAGATAGACCGTCTGTCAAGTTTCATCGCATTCGGAGTTCGTTTGACGCCCCAATGATTAACTATAGCGACAATATAGTCGGTCAAACGTCGGACGTTTTCGGTCCCCGGAAACAGTCCTCGAGCCTCTCTTCTCTTCTCTCAGCCTGAGACCTTCTGCACAGTCCACTACCTACTGCCAGGCCTAACCTAGGCTCTCTCGTCAGTCCGCGGAACTCCTCGCGCGCGCATCCAAAAGTTGTCCCGGACCCGACCCGGGCAGTCGTCACCGTTGTGTCCGGATCATCCCCAAACATCTACAAAATGTCTCCGTTTTGTTAATTGGACTTCCTAGTCAATTTTTTCTCGACCGGTCGATTTATTTGGAGGAACGGATTAGCCCCTAAATGTCTCCCTCTTTCTTTATATATATATACTCTCTAGTCTAAATCTAGACCAAACCCTAACTTCTAGGCACTTGTCCCTGCCGCCGCCGCCGCACTTATCTCCCAAATCCCCATCTGGATCTCACCCACAGCCAACCACAAACCTCCCTTGTCTCTCTCGTTTTCCTCGCCGCCGCCACCACCCCAATCCCCTTCCTTGGGATCCATCCCCGACCAACCATCACCCGGCCTCCGCTCGATCCACTCTTTCAGCCGCAGCCACCCAAACCCCTCAGCCCTGAGCGCCTCCTCGGCCCTGAGCACGCCTCCTGCTCGAGCCTCGCTGGAGCCGAGCTGCCCGACGCCTTCGCTCCCTCCACCGGGTCTCCTTACCTCGTCGCCCGGACCCGCCGCCATATGCCTCACCCGTGTGCCGGCGTCGTCGGCTTCGCCCCTGCGCCTCAAGTCCTGTGTCGCCGCCGCCTTGCTCCATTTCCGCCGACGGCTTCCTCCCTGCACTTTCTCCTCACCAGCTCTCTCTCTCTCCCTCGCAGCAAGACGCCGCCGCTGGTGCTCGTCGTCGACCTCGTCGTCGTCGTCCTAGTCCCAACCCCCGCCGGATCCGGCTGACCCCCGCCTCGCCTCGCTGCTGCTCTGCCTCATCGTTGCCGGAGTCCCTGTCGCTGCCCTGCTTCCCCTGCTTCGAGCGGGACGGGACGACGCGCCCCTGTTCCATCGTCGGCCTGGCCAGCCGGCCCAGCCACTCACCAGCGCCTCCCCAAGGCCCAGCGTCCCCGCCTGCCTCCTCCTCTCCATAGTTCCGGGCCAAGGCCCATGGTGAGCTGCGCCCCCCAGCGCCTGTTCCTGTTGGCCCAACTCCAGTTTCGGCCCGTTCATTGTTTTTTTGCTGGACGGATTTAGCTATTTTCCAGAGAACTCCTGTTTTACAGAAAAGTCCCTAGTCTTCATGCATATAATAACTTAATAACCGTGCATCGGATTAAAACAATTTATATATGAAATATGCTTAGTTTTTCATCTAGTTTCATAATATGCCTTTTTCATCCATGTCTAAAATGTTTAAAATGTTGTTTGTTTAAATTTGCTCCTATGCCATGCTAAAATGCTTTATTTCATAACTAAATAATCGTAACTCGGAATTTAATAAACTTTATGTGTAAATGGGGTAGAAAAATGCCTAGTTTAACATGGTGGCATCTCTTTGCATGTTTAACAACTCTAAAATTGTGTTTAGGGAAGAACAGTACCAAACCTAATATATGCATATGATGATTTTCTGGAATTGTTGTTCGTTGTTTCCGGCCTCATTTAAACTTGACTAGATAGGTAGTTTTACTTTGCTTCACCCTCTTGCCATGTTTAACAACATTTAATATTGTTGGGTACATAAACGAGATCGAACTAAATAACTTGAATGTGGTGTTTCGTCAATATGCAATAGAGTTGCATATTGAGCTCCACTTAATTTGTAGGGTTGTTTGTGCATTTTGCCATGCCATGCCTCATTAAACCGGACATGCATCATACTTGGTTGTGCATCATGCCATGTTTTTGTGATGGTTGTTTACTATGTTGTTTGCTTTCTTTCCGGTGTACTTTTTCTCGGTAATCCGGTAACGTTGCGTTTGTAAGTATACGTTGGCTACGTCTGTTTGTCTTCTTCATGGACTCGTTCTTCTTCCTTGCGGGATCTCAGGCAAGATGACCATACCCTCGAAATCACTTCTATCTTTGCTTGCTAGTTGCTCGCTCTTTTGCTATGCATATGCTGCGATACCTACCACTTGATTCTCATGCCTCCCATATTGTTAAGCCAAGCCTCTAACCCACCTTGTCCTAGCAAACTATTATTTGGCTATGTTACCGCTTTGCTCAACCCCTCTTATAGCGTTGCTAGTTGGAGGTGAAGACTGGAGTTTGTTCTTTGTTGGGACATGGATATTTTGTTGGGATATCACAATATCTCTTATTTAATTAATGCATCTATATACTTGGTAAAGGGTGGAAGGCTCGGCCTTATGCCTGGTGTTTTGTTCCACTCTTGCCGCCCTAGTATTCGTCATATCGGTGTTATGTTCCTAGATTTTGTGTTCCTTACATGGTTGGGTTATAATGGGAACCCCTTGATAGTTCGCTTTGAATAAAACTCCTCCAGCAAGGCCCAACCTTGGTTTTACCATTCGCCACCTAGCCTTTTTCCCTTGGGAGTCACGCATCCCAAGGGTCATCTTTATTTTAACCCCCCGGGCCAGTGCTTGTCTAAGTGTTGGTCCGAACTAGAGCCACTTGCGGTGCCACCTCGGGGAAACTTGAGGGCTGGTTTTAGTTGTACGTAGTGTTCATCCGGGGTTGCCCTGAGAACGAGATATGTGTAGCTCCCATCAGGATGTCGGTGCATCAGGCGGTCTTGCTGGTCTTGTTTTAACATTGTCGAGATGTCTTGTAACCGGGATGCCGAGTCTGATCGGATTGTCTTGGGAGAAGGAATATCCTTCGTTGACCGTGAGAGCTTGTGATGGGCTAAGTTGGGACACCCCTGCAGGGTTTTGAACTTTCAAAAGCCGTGCCCGCGGTTATGGGCATATGGGAATTTGTTAATGTCCGGTTGTAGACAACCTGAAACTTAACTTAATTAAAATGCATCAACCGCGTGTGTAGCCGTGATGGTCTCTTTTCGGCAGAGTCCGGGAAGTGAACACGGTGTTGGAGTTATGCTTGACGTAGGTTGTTCTAGGATCACTTCTTGATCATAGATTCTCGATCGTGCTTTGCCTTCTCTTGTCGCTCTCATTTGCGTATGTTAGCCACCAAATATGCTAGTCACTTGCTGCAGCTCCACTTCATACCTTTTACCCTACCTATAAGCTTAAATAGTCTTGATCGCGAGGGTGTGAGATTGCTGAGTCCTCGTGACTCACAGATACTTCCAAAACCAGTTTGCAGGTGCCGATGATACCGAGCAGATGGTGCTACTGAGCTCAAGGAGGAGCTCGATGAAGATCGTGTTCGCTATGTTGTTCCGTTACCAGTTGATCAGTAGTGGAGCCCAGTTGGGGACGATCGGGGATCTGTGTAGCATTTGCGGTAGTCTTCTTTTATTTTGGTTCCGTAGTCGGACCTTGATTGTATCTGGATGATGTAATGCTTTATTCATGTATTGTGTGAAGTGGCGATTGTAAGCCAACTATGTATCTTTTCCCTTATGTATTACATGGGTTGTGTGAAGATTACCTCACTTGCGACATTGCTTTCAATGCGGTTATGCCTCTAAGTCGTGCTTCGACACGTGGGAGATATAGCCGCATCGAGGGCGTTACAAGTTGGTAATCAGAGCCTTCCCCGACCTTAGGAGCCCCCTGCTTGATCGAATCGCTGGCGTTGTTGAGTCTAGAAAAATGTTTTGAGTCATTTAGGATTATATATATCGGAGAGTAGGATTCTTTTTACTCCTCAGTCCCTTCGTCGCTCTGGTGAGGCATCCTGACGTAGAGTTTTGACTCTTCTCTTCTCAAATTTCACTAAAAATTGAGGATCACGCGGGTATCTTGGAATCGTTCCGATGGTTTTGTGACGAGAACATTGTTCTTGGTGCCTCCTGACATTTAGGGGTTGTGGCAGTGTCCCGGGGAGTTGAGCTCCGAGGTGTTGTCGTCACAATTTTATCGTTGCAGTTCTGGAATACCTAAGTTTCGCCGACATTGAAAATCTCTTTTATGCAGTTGTTGGTGAGATAACCTCGACGCCACCCAGTACTGGGGCGGGAGTTCGGGAGTATTGCCATAACTCGTATAACGGATGCTTTTTGAAGGTTCGGGTAAATGATTTCCGAAG
This sequence comes from Triticum aestivum, assembly GCF_018294505.1. Lineage (NCBI taxonomy): Eukaryota > Viridiplantae > Streptophyta > Magnoliopsida > Poales > Poaceae > Triticum > Triticum aestivum. The sequence continues at coordinate 304,727,763 of NC_057812.1, forward strand.
GTTTCTTGGTTATGTGTTGAAGGATGGATATAGCTGGATGTAGGAATTGTTAGTTTGGGTGAGATATTATGCTTCCCCTGTATCCCCAACACCTGATTGCATAACCGGAAAATTTCGGGAGTTTATAAGTGGGAATTCAAGTAGCTCTTAGGATATCTTTCCGACAGATGTATGATATGAAATTGGGGTTTGACGTCTAGTGGTCTGCCTATTCACGGTTGGTTTTACAGTGGTCTCGTTGTGTCTTAAAGAGTCCTTGGCTATGATGACTCGGGGACGCTTCGTATGTCATGTGCACTGCCTTGTACATGATGGTGCTGTACGATCGAGCCCATGTAGGCCCCACCACGAAAACTTCAGACAAAATCTCTATCATATGTTTGTTCCGGCTTATTCTGCAAGCCAATCCTTTGTTTTTTGTTTGGAGTTATGGTATTCGAGTTGCTTCGAAGTCAAGTGTTGATTCCATACCTTTTCCTAAACGGTGTTCTCATGTTCCTATGTGAATATTAATCCTTCTCGATCATCGAGTTTGTCATGTCAATCCTTGTCAGCCGGTGCGATTCTCTTCAAGATGGTCCTATCATTTGTCACATCCGCAATATCGACTCAAGTCTTCTCAACGTTGTTTGTTTCATTCGTCCCAAGCTGCCTTTGTTTTTTCCTGTCCTCCCATCCTTTTTATTCAAGGACTCATATATCTTAATCAAGTATCCATTTTATTCATGTGAATTTTCTCCATTCCTTTCTTTCAATGTTCTTACCCGGTGTTTCTCATAAAGATACTAACGGAGCCTCAAGTTCATCATTCTTCATTCTTTTTCTTCTCCGGTGGATTCAATTCAAGCTTTTGGTGTTGATCATATCCTTTAACTCGTTTCAAATGTTTTCCATGCTGGTGCACCTTATTGTCATTCCACTTCTCGCTATTCAATTGTTCCGGAGTGCGGAAGATATCTCAGAAGACTCACGGTTACATTCTCGATCCATTCAAGCTCTTTAGAGATTGTAATCTCTTTCAAGCCATTTAATTCAATCGGTGCAATCTCTCTTTCAAATTATTCTATGGTGTATCTTTTGAGTGGGCCCTAACCCACAGGTCTTTTCCCAGGATCTTACCTGACTCGCCTTATTTTCCCGGATTGACTCCCAAAATTCTTTTCAAAGTTTGATGTAAGAATGATTCATCATCAGTCATATGTATTTCTCCAATATCGTTTTGAAATTCTTTTCATCGTTGGTTCAACATTTCTAATTTTAACTCCAGAGTGCCTCAACAATTCATGGTGGTGTTTCTCGTCGTCATTCTCGGGTTTTGAAGACCGAAGAAGAGTTTTTCCTCCATATCTTATCCGCTCTCTCAGAGATTCATGGTGCTAGCCTTATGCCATCCTCTCATAATTGCTTTCGATTGTGAGAATTCTTTTCACCCATCCGGAGCAATTCAAGATTCTTTTCAGTTTGATCCTTCGGAGGCCATCATCTCAGAATTATTCTTTCCAGCTTTCAGCTCACCTTCTCTAAATCTTACCGATGCGTCATCCAAGTATTCTCTTCCCAGCTCGGGATCTCTTCGTTTCACTTGTATCTAAATTCTCTCAAGCATCTTCGTTCATTTGCAAATTCTTCCCGGTGTTTCGTTATCTTTTACTTCGTTCGTTTTCAATTCTTACGGGGGTTCGTTCAAGATGTCTCTTCCTTCGTTATCATATCAATTCATTCGTTCTTTTCAATCCCGACCGGTGATTCGTTGAAGATCTTCCCAAGTTTGAGCTATACCTCTCTTTAATCCTTTCTATGAGAATAAGTAGTGTGCCAAATCCATTGGTTGTCATCAATTTAATTGGTGAAGGATAACCATAATGTAATTCTTATTCTTGTTTCATCGAGTGAATTCAATTCCTTATTCCGGAGGTTCATCATATCACATTCTCGGTTCGAGAGGCTTTATCTTTTATTTTCCAAGAGTTCCAAGCTCTCGCAATTATATTATCACGGAGATCTATCTAAATCATTGCAAGGATTCAACTTGTGTTTTCAACTTCTCCTTCATTCCGTTTTGATCATCCTTTTGTTATCGGAGTTCTGCATGAAGGTTCTACATGATGGTTCATCAAGGATTTAATTCCTTCTCGAAGTGCTCATCAAGATTCTTTTCAGAGGAGCTCAAGCATTCTTAATCTTGCAATCCGGAGTGCAATTCTTTCTATTGAATCATTGGAGGTGGTATTATGTCATTCTTGATAATTTGAGTTCATGTTTCATGATTCACATGTTGTTAAGAATGAGGTATTTTAAATCCATCAATCTCGTCATTGGATTTATCTTGGGCTATATTTTCACCTAAAGCCTTCCCTAAGGACTGTTGCTATGAATGGTGCTTATAAATGACCCAAGTTCTTCATTTATCCTCCCGGTGAAATAGTTTCTCGTCTCCTTGTAATATCAATCCAACCAAATCTTTTCCGTGAGTGGCAAGTTGTCACCTCATAATTTTGAGATGTCTTCTATAAGTACATATCAAGCTTATCCTTTCCGTTGTTGGTTTCCCAACAATTCCGTTCGACCCTACTCCTAAAGATGCTTTTCAAGCTCATCGGAGGTAGAAGATGTTGTTTTCTTCTCCGTTCTTTTGTTCTGATGATCCAACTTCTATTCTTTCATTCCGGAGGCATTATGATATTGCTTTCTTCAACCATCATCTCGTTTCATCAAAGATCATGTTCTTTCCTGTGCTTATCCATTTAACCGGAGTGTTGTGCCTTTTGCTCAAGTTCTTTTCGCCTTATCAAGCCTTGCACCTCTTTTCAACCGGAGTGCTGTCTGAGATCTTTCTTACCCCTTGTTCCATTCATTCAATAGTTCCAGAGGCAGTATGTTGTGATTTCATCAAGTATCTTCTCATCTTACCAAGTTCTTATTCAATTCCTTTTCTTGTCAACCAGAGTGCTGTCCGAATTTGTTCTTCCTTGTTACTCTTCCCTACCGGAGTGCTTTCAACTTTGTTCTTCTTCGTTGCATTCTTCCTTTCAATTTGTTCAACCTTTCAAGGTTCTTTGGTTTCACTCGTTTGTCAAAGAAGCAACTTAGTTTTACCTCTTCTCTTTCTCTTCCGTTTTTCCCTCTGGTGCCATTCTAGATCTCGGGACGAGATCCTCTCGTAGTGGTGGAGTGTTGTAACGCCCCGAGACCGATGTGCCAGGTGTCTTCCTGTTATTCGCTATTGTTGCCATGTCATTTGCTTGCGTGTTGCATCTTACCATGTCATCATGTGCATTGCATCATCATGTTTTCAAAACTTGCATTAGTCTGGGTCTCCCAGTTTCGTCCGTTGCCCGTTCTGAGCCCAGACACACTTGCACGCGCCTGCGGCATGTCCGAAATAGTACTTTATAAGTGACCGGAAAATGTTCTCAGAATGGGATGAAAGTTGGCGTGTGGTCTTATTATAGTGTAGATAGACCGCCTGTCAAGTTTCATCGCATTCGGAGTTCGTTTGACGCCCCAACAATTAACTATAGCGACAATATAGTCGGTCAAACGTCGGACGTTTTCGGTCTCCGGAAACAGTCGCGGGGCCTCTCTTCTCTTCTCTCAGCCTGAGACCTTCTGCATAGTCCACTACCTACCGCCAGGCCTAACCTAGGCTCTCTCGTCAGTCCGTGGACCTCCTCGCGCGCGCGTCTGAAAGCTGTCCCGGACCCGACCCGGGCAGTCGTAACCGTTGTGTCTGGATCATCCCCAAACATCTACAAAACGTCTCCGTTTTATTAATTGGACTTCCTAGTCTATTTTTCTCGACCGCTCGATTTATTTGGAGGAACGGATTAGCCCCTAAATGTCTCCCTCTTTCTTTATATATATATATATATATATATATATATATACTCTCTAGTCTAAATCTAGACCAAACCCTAACTTCTAGGCACTTGTCCCTGCCACCGCCGCCTCACTTATCTCCCAAATCCCCATCGGGATCTCACCCACAGCCAACCGCAAACCTCCCCTGTCTCTCTTGTTTTCCTCGCCGCCGCCACCACCCCAATCCCCTTCCTTGGGATCCATCCCCGACCAACCATCACCCGACCTCCGCTCGATCCACTCTTCCAGCCGCAGCCACCCAAACCCCTCGGCCCTGAGCGCCTCCTCGGCCCTGAGCACGCCTCCTTCTCGAGCCACGCCGGAGCCGAGCTGCCCGACGCCTTCGCTCCCTCCACCGGGTCTCCTTACCTCGTCACCCGGACCCGCCGTCCTATGCCTCGCCTGTGCACCGGCGTCGTTGGCTTCGCCCCTGTGCCTCAAGTCCTGTGTCGCCGCCGCCTTTCTCCGTTTCCGCCGACGGCTTCCTCCCTGCACTTTCTCCTCACCAGTTCTCTCTCTCTCCCTCGCAGCAAGACGCTGCCGCTGGTGCTCGCCGTCGACCTCGTCGTCATCGTCCTAGTCCCGACCCCCGTCGGATCCGGACGATCCTCGCCTCGCCTCGCCGCTGCTCTGCCTCGTCGTCGCGAGAGTCCCTGTCGCCGCCCTGCTTCCCCTGCTTCGAGCGGGACGGGACGACGCGCCCCTGTTCCTTCGTCGGCCTGGCCAGCCGGCCCAGCCACTCAACAGCGCCTCCCTAAGGCCCAGCGTCCCGGCCTGCCTCCTCCTCTCCACAGTTCCGGGCCAAGGCCCATGGTGAGTTGCGCCCCCCACCGCCTGTTCCTGTTGGCCCGACTCCAGTTTCGGCCCGATCATTGTTTTTTTCCTGGACGGATTTAGCTATTTTCCAGAGAACACCTGTTTTATAGAAAAGTCCCTAGTCTTCATGCATATAATAACTTAATAACCATGCATCGGATTAAAACAATTTATATATGAAATATGCTTAGTTTTTCATCTAGTTTCATAATATGTCTTTTTTATCCATGTCTAAAATGTTTAAAATGTTGTTTGTTTAAATTTGCTCCTATGCCATGCTAAAATGCTTTATTTCCTAACTAAATAACCGCAACTCGGAATTTAATAAACTTTATATGTAAATGGGGTAGAAAAATTCCTAGTTTAACATGGTGGCATCTCTTTGCATGTTTAACAACTCTAAGATTGTGTTTAGGGCAGAACAGTACCAAACCTAATATATGCATATGAGGATTTTCTGGAATTGTTGTTCGTTGTTTCCGGCCTCATTTAAACTTGACTAGATAGGTAGTTTTACTTTGCTTCACCCACTTGCCATGTTTAACAACATTTAATATTTTTGGGTACATAAACAAGATCGAACTAAATAACTTGAATGTGGTGTTTCGCCAATATGCAACAAAGTTGCATATTGAGCTCCACTTAATTTGTAGGGTTGTTTGTGCACTTTGCCATGCCATGCCTCATTAAACCGGACATGCATCATACTTGGTTGTGCATCATGCCATGTTTTTGTGATGGTTGTTTACTATATTGTTTGCTTTCTTTCCGGTGTACTTCTTCTCGGTAATCCGGAAACGTTGCGTTTGTGAGGATACGTTGGCTACGTCCGTTTGTCTTCTTCATGGACTCGTTCTTCTTCCTTGCGGGATCTCAGGCAAGATGACCATACCCTCGAAATCACTTCTATCTTTGCTTGCTAGTTGCTCGCTCTTTTGCTATGCCTATGCTGCGATACCTACCACTTGATTGTCATGCCTCCCATATTGTTAAGCCAAGCCTCTAACCCACCTTGTCCTAGCAAACCGTTGTTTGGCTATGTTACCGCTTTGCTCAGCCCCTCTTATAGCATTACTAGTTGCAGGTGAAGATTGGAGTTTGTTCCTTGTTGGGACATGGATATTTTGTTGGGATATCACAATATCTCTTATTTAATTAATGCATCTATATACTTGGTAAAGGGTGGAAGGCTCGGCCTTATGCCTGGTGTTTTGTTCCACTCTTGCCGCCCTAGTTTTTGTCATATCGGTGTTATGTTCCCGGATTTTGCGTTCCTTACACGGTTGGGTTATAATGGGAACCCCATGACAGTTCGCTTTGAATAAAACTCCTCCAGCAAGGCCCAACCTTGGTTTTACCATTCGCCACCTAGCCTTTTTCCCTTGGGAGTCGCGCATCCCAAGGGTCATCTTTATTTTAACCCCCCGGGCCAGTGCTTGTCTAAGTGTTGGTCCAAACTAGAGCCACTTGCGGTGCCACCTCGGGGAAACTTGAGGGCTGGTTTTAGCTGTACGTAGTGTTCATCCGGGGTTGCCCTGAGAATGAGATATGTGCAGCTCCCATCAGGATGTCGGTGCATCGGGCGGTCTTGCTGGTCTTGTTTTACCATTGTCGAGATGTCTTGTAACCAGGATGCTGAGTCTGATCGGATTGTCTTGGGAGAAGGAATATCCTTTATTGACCGTGAGAGCTTGTGATGGGCTAAGTTGGGACACCCCTGCAGGGTTTTGAACTTTCGAAAGCCATGCCCGCGGTTATGGGCAGATGGGAATTTGTTAATGTCCGGTTGTAGAAAACCTGAAACTTAACTTAATTAAAATGCATCAACCGCGTGTGTAGCCGTGATGGTCTCTTTCCGGCGGAGTCCGAGAAGTGAACACGATGTTGGAGTTATGCTTGACGTAGGTTGTTCTAGGATCACTTCTTGATCATAGATTCTCGATCGTGCTTTGCCTTCTCTTCTCGCTCTCATTTGCGTATGTTAGCCACCAAATATGCTAGTCGCTTGCTGCAGCTCCACCTCATACCTTTTACCCTACCTATAAGCTTAAATAGTCTTGATCGCGAGGGTGTGAGATTGCTGAGTCCCCATGAATCACAGATACTTCCAAGACCAGTTTGCAGGTGCCGATGATACCGAGCAGATGGTGCTAATGAGCTCAAGGAGGAGCTCGATGAAGATCGTGTTTGTTATGTTGTTCTGTTTCCAGTTGATCAGTAGTGGAGCCCAGTTGGGGATGATCAGGGATCTGTGTAGCATTTGGGGTAGTCTTCTTTTATTTTGGTTCCGTAGTCGGACCTTGATTGTATCTGGATGATGTAATGCTTTATTCATGTATTGTGTGAAGTGGCGATTGTAAGCCAACTATGTACCTTTTTACCTTATTGCATTACATGGGTTGTTGCGAAGATTACCTCACTTGTGACATTGCTTTCAATGCGGTTATGCCTCTAAGTCGTGCTTCGACACGTGGGAGATATAGCCGCATCGAGGGCGTTACACAGGGGAGCATGGACGTTGCGGGAGGTGGAGCTCGGGGATGAGCCCGTGATCGGGCACGTTGACTACTGTTGTTGGGGCGACGAAGAGGAGCTCCTAGACAAGGGGGTTGCGGGAGCATGGGCGCTCGTGCGCACAGAGCTCGTGGGTGAGCTGTGGAAGGCTCATCGTGGATTGGTGGATGGTTGTGAATGGAGGCGGAGATGATTTGGATCGGCGGCACGACGTCTGGCTGGTGCAGCGTGGAAGACCATGAGAGAGGCTAGGTGGAGCGGGCAAGGTCCCGAGGAGGGAGGAGACAACGACGGTGGTTTGGCAGTTGGGTGGGATCCCGAGGTGGGAGGAGGCTGGCGGTGGCGCCGACTGGACATGGGGAGGATTTTTAGGGATTAGGTCTGGTTGTCCAAATTAGGTCCAGGGGACTATATATAGGGAAAGGAGGAGGTTTGGCGCTCTTCTATTTAGATCGGATGTCTCCGTCTGGTCTAAAGAAAGAACCAAAGATGTTTGAGGGTGTTTGGGGTTGATCCGAACCCATCGGTGATGACCGAGCGGTTTGGGTTCGGGAAAGTTTTCGAACTTGCACGAGGGGGTATGTGGGTTGTGCCGAGAGACAAGACGTTTGCGTGCAAGTGTGTGGTTGGTCTTGGAACGGTCAACAAAAGAAGCGACGACTACTAACGGATGCAAGTTAAAAAAACGACAATGGAGCGCCGATGCAATGCGGATGATGAATGCAACAAACAAATAATTAACGCAGCGATAACCAAATATATGGAATGCATCTGGAGCGCCAGTCTCGGGCTGTTACAGGTGGCCTTGGTGGCCTTACTTCGCTGGAAGCATAGTTTTGGAGAGGGTCTTTGGTGGGCGCACCTGGTTGGCAGTGGTCTGGATGGTCAGGGTCGCGTCTGTGGTTGGCCGTGGCACGACGGGGGTGGGCAACAGAAGCACACTGGACATGCAGGGAGCGTCCTCCTCCCGGGATCGGAGCGGCACGTGTGCTCCTCTCTTCGGACATGTCTTCTCTCTCCAATGTCAATGAGGTTGAAAGAACACGCTTGTGACGCACATGCCGGATGCGGGTGCTCCTGTGTTCTTGCAGCGAAGTCAAAGTTGTCGGGTCAGGAGTGCGACGGAAGATGTACGATGACGCTGCAATGGCCTATGAAGTACTTTACTTTATCATATTTAGCTTTTCTGGCATTTTTATATGTCTTGTGGTGTTAGTGACCTAGCTCAGCTTGGTGTAGTTGCCTATTATTTAGGTTTCCGCCTGATTCCTCTTTAATAAATTGAGCAATTCTCGGCGTGGACATATTTCTTTTTTTCGAGAGTACGCCTAGGCGTACCATATTTTTATAGAAGGCAAAAATTAAGTACAAGAAACTATAACTTGCTGCGAACAACAAGTATAGTTGAAACTCCACACCAACCACGACAATTACAAACACAACGCAAAAGGGCCTACCCTAAACTAATCATCTAGCCGCGTCACAGCAGAAGTCGGTCGCCTCGAAGAGCAACAACTTCATCCGGATTACCCTTGCCAACGCACTACCCACCCTTGTATGCCTAAGAGGAGACGACGAGTGGATATCGGGACTCGAACGGTCCCGAGAAAGCCATCATCTTGGGATCACCGGCAGCTGCGTCCATAGCGCCCACGAAGATCAACTCGGGCATCAGCAAACACTGGAGAACCACCGACAGAATAAGCCAAGTCTCCACCTTCGATGCTCTCAACAGAGAAACGACGCCACACCGCCGCCATCGCCAGTCCTACACGGACAAAGGCTTTCGCCCGGAAACCACAATCCGATCCAGAAGGGAAGGTGCCGACACACCTCGGTGACGCCTCCAAGGAGGGAAACGGCACCCACGGGCGCCATCACCGCCAGCTCCGACGAAGAAGAGCAGGATTTTCATCCGCACCTCCCACCTCCCACCTCTATCAATAGATTGAGCCAAACTGTCGCAGTTACACCGCCGCTGCCGCAGCACCTTGCCATCAAGATCAAACCGCCGCGGGACACCGACCCTTCGCACGACCGAGAGCACTCCGACCACCAACCAACCCCTACACGTCCGGAGACACACCACTCCATCTCCCATCCATCCTCAACCTCAGCGCTGCCAGAAACTACCGGCACCATGGGCTTGGGCAGGCACACCACCATGCAGCCACCCGTGCCACTGCTGCAACCCGAAGCCCTACAGGGGAGAGACCCCACGCGGATGCACGCGCCCACCATGGCGCTCCCCTGAGCAAGCCTCTGCTGCAGCCTCCAGCTCAGATCCGGCACCGATTCCGGCCACGCCACCACCATCTCGCCAAAAAGGGGCCGCCTTCATCAAGCCATACCGGAGAGAGCCGCCGCTCACCGCGCGCCCCCGCCACCGTAGCAGATCTCGGCCGCCGCTCCCGGCCACCTCTGGCCGAGATCCACAGCCGCCAAGGTTCGCGCCGCGACCACCGGCTTCCACCACAGAGCTCGACGAAGACCACCGCCCCACACCACCTCGCGACCGTGCTTCACCACTCCCCACGCCCTCTGCCGTGCGCCGCCGCACCGAGAACCACCAGCCACCGCGCCGCCCTGGAGACGGCTCTCCCCCGCGCGAAGGAGCCCCGTCAGAGCAAGCAGCCTTCGCCCTGCCGCCTTTGACGGCCGGGTGCCGCCACCACCGCCGGGGCCGACGGCGGCGGCGGCCAGGGATTACCTAGGAAGGGGCGCTCGGGGCAAGGGTTTGGCCTCCGGAGCCGCCCGCGAGCGGCCCGGGAGGGAGAGAGGTGGACATATTTCTTCCAAATGGAATCTTAGCAGCTATCCTGCTAACTTAAAACAACAACAACAAGAAACCTAACCAGAGCTCCGCGCAGTTCGCGGCGTCCCAAAAGCTTGATCTGAACTTTGTCGTGACAATATTTTGAACTGCGTAAACTTATTCAATTCTCAAAAAAAAGTGCGCCAGAAGGCTTTTCCATATAAAAATAAATCTGACCTGGCACGCGCTGGCGCTGCTGGTGTCGTCTTCCTCCTCTTCCAGCAGACGCCGCCGTCCCCTTGTCCACATCTATCTCTATCTCCATCTCCTTCCTTACTCGCCCACCCCCACCCCATTCCAAAACCCTAAACCCCATCCCAAACCTCACCGCCCCCACCGACGCCATGCAGTCCCTGGCGCTCACATCCCCCTCTCTCCCCGCCGCCGCCCCCACCCCCGCCTCCGGCCGCCGCCTCGCCACGCGCGTCCGCGCCGCCGCCGTCTCCGACGAGCCCAAGCTCAATAAGTACAGCGCGCGCATCACGGAGCCCAAGTCGCAGGGGGCGTCGCAGGCCGTGCTCTACGGCGTCGGCCTCACCGACGCCGACCTCCGCAAGCCGCAGGTCGGGGTCTCCTCCGTCTGGTACGAGGGGAACACCTGCAACATGCACCTGCTCCAGCTCGCCGAGGCCGTGCGCGACGGAATACGCGACGCCGGCATGGTCGCCTTCCGCTTCAACACCGTCGGGGTCAGCGACGCCATCTCCATGGGTACCAGGGGCATGTGCTACAGCCTCCAGTCGCGCGACCTCATCGCCGACAGCATAGAGACCGTCATGGGGGCGCAGCACTACGACGCCAATATCTCAATCCCTGGGTGCGATAAGAACGTCAGTGAGATCCCTATACTGCCTACTGTTGTTATCCTTCCTACCTAACTCAACAGCGATTAGGTCTTCTGAAAAGCTGCAATCTGTTCTTCACTGCTCTGTTATAGTAGAGATGAAACTGCAGCTCTGGCCACGGTGGTATTACAAATCTCATGTATTTTAGCCCAGCGCTGGAAAACGAAACAATATTAACCGGGTCTGTCTTCAGTTGTGCCAAACCATGGTTCCTAGTTTTGGTAACATCACAATCCTTTCTGCTGTCAGGATTTTTCTCTGAAATGGGTGTACTGCCCCACCTTGTTTGAGAATGAAGTTGGGAGTTTTATCTCGGTTTTTGTGTATGTTTTCCATTTCATCACGAACAAAATCAGTGGAACAAGTTTCTAGTTTCATATGCGTCTGCTTTACTGTAATGTTTAAGAATGAGAAAACACCCATGTTTTGTACCTTTCCAGTACTTCAATTTATCTCATGTCTTACCTTGTACACAAGTGGGGCTTATAGAATAACTATGATATCTGGATGTTTGTTGTGTCTGAATTTAGTGGCACTTCGCATTGCAGATGCCAGGTACAATAATGGCAATGGGACGGCTAAATCGACCAAGTATCATGGTTTATGGTGGAACCATTAAGGTAATCTTACCCCTATTTTCTTGTTATAAATCTACTGACTACACATGCGGGAATGCTCTTTGTTTCGTGTTTTACTAGTCTGTAGATGTGACTCAGAGTTATGATGAAACCGAACTGTTTCTGGGACACATAAATGGTTCCGTTTATAAATAACAATTGAATGGAGCTATTCATACTGGAAACACAGTTTGGTGTAACTATGTGTGCTGTTAAATGTGTGTTGGTTCAGTATTGTTTTTACATGTTTCTGATAATTTTCTGACTTTGAGATTTTATTTGTGCAGCCTGGGCACTTTCAGGGCAATTCATATGACATAGTATCTGCATTCCAGGTAAGTGTATCACCTTTTTACGTTCGTCAACTCGGTTTCTTTTTTACACGCAGCTGCTTATGCAGCAATGTACAAATTATGCTTACTTATTTTCATGTGCTATATGCAGAGCTATGGAGAATTTGTTAGTGGATCAATCAGCGACGAGGAAAGAAAGAATGTGCTCCGCAACTCATGCCCAGGAGCAGGTGCTTGTGGCGGTATGTACACAGCAAACACAATGGCATCTGCTATTGAGACAATGGGCATGAGCCTTCCATACAGGTGCAAATAACATCTGGAAACTTCTTATTAATTCTAGGCAAAGCATTGTGTTTCCTCTTAACCATTTCACTTTGGTTTGACTTCATGGATTGACTAAAATTATTATCATTTCGTCTGTGTTTTATTTATCAAAGCTCTTCAACCCCTGCTGAAGACCCATTAAAGTTAGACGAATGCCGTCTTGCTGGGAAGTATCTCCTAGAATTGTTAAAGATGGATTTGAAGCCTAGAGACATTATAACTGAGAAGTCATTGCGGAACGCAATGGTTATTATCATGGCACTTGGTGGGTCTACTAATGCTGTACTGCATTTGATTGCTATTGCCAGGTGGGTTATCATCTTCTTGTCCATTTTTTATTTCTTAATTAGACAAATGCTCATTGCCTTCCCCTTTCAGGTCTGTGGGTTTGCAATTAACTCTTGATGATTTCCAGAAGGTCAGCGACCAAGTTCCTTTTCTTGCAGATCTTAAGCCTAGTGGAAAGTATGTCATGGAGGATCTGCATAAGGTAAATACTCGCTAAACTTGATTTCACTTCGTTCTGGTTTGACCACACATAATGAAGTTGAAAATTTAAGGACTTAAGCCAATCGAGGAAACCTAACACTAGTGTTAATCACTAAGTTTCTAGAATGTAAGTTGTATTAACACTTTTACTGTACACTTGTTGGAATCATGTTCATAGAAAACCATGCAAATAATTTATGCTTGTAATGACATTGTAGATTGGCGGAACACCTGCAGTAATTCATTATCTCTTGGAACAAGGTCTTCTTGATGGGGATTGTATGACTGGTGCGTACAGTCAATGATCGTCCATCATGTCATGTAGGAACTCCTTTTTATAGACTAATGACATGTATTTTCTTCTTGCCCTTCAGTCACTGGAAAAACTCTAGCGGAAAATGCAAAAATATTCCCACCTTTATCGGAAGGACAGGTAAAGCTCAATCCTGAGTTCTTCAGCCCACTCCATCTCCTTGAGTACTAACGTTTGTACACATGTTATTTGACTCAGCAAATAATACGACGGCTCGACAATCCTATCAAATCGACTGGGCATATACAGATACTTTATGGCAATCTTGCACCAGAAGGTTCAGTAGCAAAAATAACCGGCAAGGAGGGACTGTTTTTCTCAGGTGTTCTTTCGCTCCTTCCATTTTTCAATCGTTGGAAGCCTTTATAATGTGCAGATTTTAATTTTTATTTATCAAATGACAGGTCCTGCACTAGTTTTTGACGGTGAAGAATCAATGATTACATCTATATCAGAAAACCCAGCAAATTTCAAGGTAATGTGTGCAATTAACTTTGTAAGGCCATGATTCAGAAGAGGTGATTTTGGACATGCAATTGCTCTCTCTCTCTCTCTCTCTCTCTCATATGAAATTTCCTCAAGTCAATTATCTGTAGTTGGTTCAACGTATAACTTTGTTTTTTCATCCTTTTCAATGTAATAGCTGTTTTGATTCATTCAGTTATGCTGGTAGTTTACCAGGGCAAGTCTCGTACATTCTCTCATTAAGTATTTCATTGCCACGATGGTTATAAAACAGGGAAAGGTTGTACTGATCCGAGGAGAAGGACCAAAAGGAGGTCCCGGGATGCCTGAAATGTTGACTCCAACAAGTGCAATAATGGGGGCTGGTCTTGGGAAGGTAATGCTACCACATGCATGCCATTGTCAGAGTTGTATTTCTGGTTTTTATGTGCCCTTAATAATTGCAATAACATAAGAGCACTGCTATTTTATATCTCACCTAGTTAGTGACATACTTTACCCATTCTTGGAAGTAGAGCTGCTAATGCAAATCGTACATCTGGACAGCTCCATATGTTCGTTCTGCTATGCTTCATAGCTCCTGAAAATTTCGAAATTTCAAGGCAAACAATCTTGGGCTTTCTTGAACATATTACCACTTACATTGCTCTTCAAAATCTTGACATTGATTTGTTCTTCACATTTGAATGCTCTAGAGCTTCCTTGCAACCTCCTTTTGTCTCTGTTTTTCTGTCCATGCCGCGCCTATGTGCCGCTCAGCACGCATGCCATGAAGTCATCTTGCTTTCTTCGGATAACCTATTAGTTTTTTTTTGCGACAGTTGACGAATATTTAACTATTGTTTAATCTTTACTACAGGAGTGTGCCCTGCTGACAGATGGTAGATTTTCTGGGGGGTCGCATGGATTTGTTGTGGGCCACATATGTCCTGAAGCACAGGTACTGTGTTGTAATACTCCCAATGGTTACAAGATTTATCTAGTGTGTAATTTTCAATTTTTTCTCTTGTGGCAGTTCAACTTCTTTCAGTAGTATACAAGTTAGGGTCACCGAAAAATAACCACTGAAAATATCCTATGAAAATTGGTTATTTACGATGTACGATGATCCTTGTTAAGCATCCATGGCTGAGTGGTTAAAGCGCCCAACTCATAATTGGTAAATTTGCGGGTGTGTTATTCACAAGGTAGCTGTTTTCAGGAAGGAGGCCCAATTGGTCTTGTTGAGAATGGCGATACAATCACGATCGACGTCGGGAAGAAAGTAATTGATGTTGATTTGACAGAAGACCAGCTCGAACAAAGGCGAAGGAAATGGCGCCCGCCCCCACACAAGGTTACTAGTGGAGCACTATGGAAGGTACCCAGTTCAAGTACCGGCATTCCTGATGGTGCAATGTTGACCTTGTATAAACATCTCTCGTTTCCTTTCTTTCTTGCAGTACATAAAGCTCGTGTCTTCAGCCTCAAGCGGGTGCGTCACCGACGAATAGGGTCCATCCTATATTGTGCTAATTCGAGTAAAGTTTGCGTCCCTATAGCAGAAATCGATTCGTTTAAGGGCGTTTATTCTTGCAAGTGTACTTTTTGGTAGTAATGGTAGCTGTGGGACAATAAAGGTGCCCGTTTCCAGTGGCTTGATGAAGGCCAGAGGGAAGTGGTGAAAAAGAATAATGATCTAGCGTTGTTGTGGTGGAGAATTAGACAGCTTCGAGTTTATCCTTGGGACGCCCAAATTCATGTGAAACTTGGAGCTGCTTTGTTTGGTCAAATGATGTAATTGAATCATGTGCAGCATCTGGTTGGTGTGCCGAAATTCTGTGGCCACGCCTTCAAGGCAGCTTAACGTTTTTTTTAGGATATCAGCTTAACATCCTGTCTAGTTGGTTGTCATTCAATGGGAAATGTGCATGTGTGTGTGAGAGAGATGCCCTAGAAAGGTGCAACCGTCCGGACCGCGAAAGCGAGACAAAAGTGTGTAGCCCATCAAAAACCCGTCACCCCGCCCCTCCTGTGCTTTCCTTTCGATGCACGTGCCGCTTACCGCGTCGCATTTATGCCGGACCAGAGCACGCGGAGGTCGACATTGATGTCTTGATGTGACCGGAGGGAGGGAGGACGACATTGACTGACGTGACCTTTCGGCAATCGTTGCTTCAATGTAGACGTAGGTTCTCGAGGAATCAACTTCGGCCGCTGAGCCGCATTGAAGCGGCCGATCGGCCCTTCGCATGGCCTGGCCACGGCTATTTAAGCCGCGCTCGGGCACCCTCCACATTGCATCCTCCTCCTCGCCGCACCCCCTTCCACATCTTCGGTGATGGGCGCATTTATGCCGGACCAGAGCACGCGGAGGTCGACATTGATGTCGTGATGTGACCGGAGGGAGGGAGGACGGCATTGACTGACGCGACCTCTCGGCAATCGTTGCTTCAATGCAGACGTAGGTTCTCGAGGAATCAACTCCGGTCGCTCAGCCACATTGAAGCGTCCGACCTTGAAGCGGCCGACCGGCCCTTCGCATGGCCTGGCCACGGCTATTTAAGCCGCGCTCGGGCGCCCTCCACATTGCATCCTCCTCCTCACTGCACCCCCTCCACATCTTCGGTGATGGGCAAGTCTTGGGCGTCGGCGTCGGCAGGCGGTTCTGGGGCGGGATCTGGCAGTTAGTGGAGACGCCGCCCTTAGACTCCGGGGCCGCCGTCCTCGTCGGCTGGCGGCGACTCGATGCGGGCGGAGATTGTCATCTCCTCCTCCGGCGACGAGGAGGACCAGGCGACCAGCAGTCGCCACCGTAGTTCGCGCTAGCGGTGCCGGGCCAGGTCTATGCCGGCACTGACGCGGAGTTCAAGGAGCAGATGTAGCTAATGCTCCGTCGGTGAAAGCGCAGGTTTACTCCCAGAGGAGGGTGAATGGGAGATTTCTTAGAAATTCGTCAAACTTTGATGAATTTGACGAAGATCAGAGTGAAGAAATAGAAACACAAGGCAACTAATTCATCACAATAGCTGAAAGCATGCATGCACGATACATATAGGTGAAGAACATGCAATCATACAAACATACAAGCATGAGGAGGATGACTTGAAGAAATGAAAAGCAGCACGAAGAAATTCTTTAGTTCAAATTCTTTACAAGATCGATCACAAATTCTTCAGCAGCGGAACAACATAAAGGTAAGGATGAGGAATTTGAAACCAGGTAGGCTCGATGAAGACACATCGATTTGGTAGACCAGTTCCAGTTGCTGTATCAACTGTACGTCTGGTTGAGGCGACTGAGATGAACTCAGAGGACACTTAGTCCTCACCGTATTCCTCTTGAGCCAAGGTCACTTAGACCTCGCCCAAACACTCATGATAAGCCTTCGAGGTAGACTTTCAAAACCTTCACAGACTTGTTCACCGACACACCATAATGACTCTTGGGTGCTCAGAACTTGACGCCTAACCGTCTGGAAGAATGAAAGTCTTGAAAGGTAACAGGCCTCAAATCACTCATATCAATCTCTTCAGTGATGCTCAATCACTTTGCCGCTGGTTGGGTTTTTCCTCACTTAGGATTCTCTCAAAGTCGTCAGAGAATGGGTTGCTCTCAAATGACAAGTGTCAAGTTCTCTCTAAAGGAGCCAACCGACAAGTGGTTATGGGGGTGGCTATTTATAGCAAGGGGGCAACTAGACATGAAATGTCATAAATTCCCTTCTCAGACATGACCATTGTCAGGATAAGGATCCACTCGACAGCTGGCACGCAGCGCAGCAACGGTCGGAAATTTAACTCTCAATTTCATCGGGGCACTCAATTTCCTCACGTTAGGCAGATCGCACTGACGAAATCCTGACTCCTAAGCCTAGCCAAATTCGTCAGCGACCAGATGAACTTCGTCACTGTCGCTAGCAAATTCGTCAGCTGTTCCGGAGATTTCCAAAGGCTTCACTCGAAGCGGCTTGTCTATGTATAGGTTTGAGCATCACTTTGGAAATGTGAACTATGATTCACCTAGACTACCTTTAACAGTATGGTATGACTCAAAACTAAGAAGAAAGAAACTACGAAAACAAAAGTCTTTAAGCTTCAAAGTCTTCACATCAATTTCTTCAAAGGACGTACCAATTTCTTCACTTGAAGAAATACATTTTTAGGGGTTGTCTTACATGGGTTAAACCAAATCTTCAGGGACTATAACTCCCGTGTATACTCATAAACACATTAGTCCCTCAACCCATTTGTCTTCAATACTCCTAAACCACTAATTAAGGAGGCACTTGATGCATTTACAATCGCTTCGTCGTCCACACCAATGACCCGACTCCGCCATCAGGGGCGCTTCTCCCCGTGAAGCTGGAGCCGACATCCCCTCCACGCTCTCCGCCATCGCGCATCAGCGGTGTCCAAATCGGACACCGTGTCAAGGAAGAGCGGCTCTCCCCGCCCCCCGACACACCGTGAAGGAAGAGCGGCTCTCGTCGCCATCACGGCGCACCGTGAAGGTGGAGTGCCTCTCTCCGCTGCCTCGCCTCGTCATCACGGAGGAGTGCCGCTCGCCGCCACCCCTACCCAAGGCACATGATAAAGGAACATGCTAAAGTTTTGGTCTATCCTTTGCCTCAAAAGGATTTGGCTACCTTGCTGCACTTTTGTTACCATTACCCTTACTTGCTCGTTACAAATTATCTTGCTATCAAACTACTCGTTACTTATAATTTCAGTGCTTGCAGAGAACACCTTGCTGAAAACCATTTGTCATTTCCTTCTTCTCCTCGTTGGGTTCGACACTTTTACTTGTCGGAAGAACTACGATTGATCCCCTATACTTGTGGGTCATCAAGACTCTCTCCCCCGCTCTCACGGTGGCACCGGAGTGCCATCGGGGGAACCATCGCCGCGGTGATCGTCTTCATTAACATGACCATCTTCATCACCTTCCTCATATCTTTTAAGCGGTCCACTCTCCCGCATCCCGCTGTAATCCCCTACTTGAACATGGTGCTTTATGACACCTATTATGATCCAATGATGTGTTGCCATCCTATGATGTTTTGAGTAGATTTCTTTTGTCTTTTGGGTTGATTGATGATCTAGATTGGTTTGAGTTGTATGTTTTATTTTGGTGCTGTCCTATGGTGCCATCTGTGCCGCGCACACATGAAGGATTCCCGCCATAGGGTGTTGCAATACGTTCATGATTCGCTTATAGTGGGTTGCTAGAGTGACAGAAGCTTAAACCCGAGTAAGGGGGTTGTTGCTTATGGGATAAATGTTGGGAAATGTTGCACGAAAAACAAAAAAAATTCTACGCACATGCAAGATCTATCAAGGAGATGCATAGCAACGAGAGGGGAGAGTGTGTCTACATACCCTCGTAGACCGTAAGCGGAAGCATTTCACACGCGGTTGATGTAGTCGAACTTTCTTCGTGATCCAACCGATCTAGTACCGAACGTACGACACCTCCGCGTTTAGCACATGTTCAGCTCAGTGATGTCCTTTGATAACCCACAAGTATAGGGGATCGCAATAGTTTTTGAGGGTAGAGTATTCAACCCAAATTTATTGATTTGACACATGGGGAGCCAAAGAATATTCTCAAGTATTAACAGTTGAGTTGTTAATTCAACCGCACCTGAAAGACTTAATATCTGCAGCAAAGTATTTAGTAGCAAAGTAATATGGAAGTAACGATAACAGTGGCAAAAGTAATATTATTGGTTTTGTAGTGATTGTAACAGTGGCAACGGAAACGTAACTAAGCAAAGATCAATATGTGAAAAGATCGTAGGCAATGGATCAATAATGGATAATTATGTCGGATGCGATTCCTCATGTAACAGTTATAACATAGGGTGACACAGAACTAGCTCCAGTTCATCAATGTAATGTAGGCATGTATTCCAAATATAGTCATACGTGCTTATGGAAAAGAACTTGCGTGACATCTTTTGTCCTACCCTCCCGTGGCAGCGGGGTCCTATTGAAAACTAAGGGATATTAAGGCCTCCTTTTAATAGAGTACCGGAACAAAGCATTAACACTTAGTGAATACATGAACTCCTCTAACTATATTCATCACCGGGAGTGGTCCCGATTATTGTCACTTCGGGGTTACCGGATCATAACACATAGTACGTGACTATTGACTTGCAAAATAGGATCGAGAACTCACATATATTCATGGAAACATAATAGGTCCAGATCTGAAATCATGGCACTCGGGCCCTAGTGACAAGCATTAAGCATAGCAAAGTCATAGCAACATCAATCTCAGAACATAATGGATACCAGGGATCAAACCCTAACAAAACTAACTCGATTACATGATAAATCTCACCCAACCCATCACCGTCCAGCAAGCCTATGATGGAATTACTCACGCACGGCGGTGAGCATCATGAAATTGGTGATGGAGGAAGGTTGATGATGACGATGGTGACGGATTCCCCTCTCCGGAGCCCCGAACGGACTCCAGATCAGCCCTCCCGAGAGAGATTAGGGCTTGGCGGCGGCTCCGTATCGTAAAACATGATGAATCCTTCTCCCTCATTTTTTTCTCTCCTAACGTGAATATATAGAGTTGGAGTTGAGGTTAGTGGAGCATCAGGGGGCCCACGAGACAGGGGGGCGCGTCCCAGGGGGGTGGGCGCGCCCCCACCCTCGTGGACAGGGTGTGGGCCCCCTGACGTTGATTCTTTCGCCAGTATTTTTTATATATTCCAAAAATATTCTCCGTGAAGTTTCATGTCATTTCGAGAACTTTTATTTCTGCACAAAAATAACACCATGGCAATTCTGCCAAAAACAACGCCAGTCCGGGTTAGTTCCATTCAAATCATGCAAGTTAGAGTCCAAAACAAGGTCAAAAGTGTTTGGAAAAGTAGATACAATGGAGATGTATCATCCTTCGCCTTCTTGATCCAGCAAGACGATGAGGTAGTAGATGAGTTCCGTCAGCAAAACGGCGTGGTGACGGCGATGGTGAAGTGATCTCCGCAGGGCTTCGCCTAAGCACTACGGAAATATGACCGGGGGTGTAAACGATGGAGGGGGGCACCGCACACGGCTAACAATTGATCTGGTGTGTGCTAGGCGCCCCCTCCCCCCTCCCCCCCCCACACACACACACACATATATATATATATATATATATATATATATATATATATATATATATATATATATAGGTGGGAGGGGGAGGGGAGGCAGCCTGGTGCACCACATAGGTGGCCGGCCGGCCCTAGGGCTCCTGCCCTGGCCGCGCCCTCCTGCCATATTTGAACAACGGGAAAGGAAAGAGGAGGGGGGAGGGAAAGAAGGGGGAGTCTCACTCCACACTTTCGTTTCCCTTCCCCTCTTTTCTTCTCCTCCTAGGCCGACCTGCTATGGGGGCGTGCCAGCCCCTTGTGGCTGGTGTGTTCCCTCTCTTGGCCCATAAGGCCCATAACTTTTGCCGGGGGTTCCCAGAACCCCTTCCGGTGACCCGATAAGTACCCGGTACCCTCCGAAACACTTCCGGTGTCCGAATATCATCGTCCTATATATCAATCTTTACCTCTCGACCATTTTGAGACTCCTCGTCATGTCCGTGATCTCATCCAGGACTCCAAACAACATTCCGTCACCAAATCACATAACTCATATAACACTATATCATCAACGAACGTTAAGCGTGCGGACCCTACGGGTTCGAGAACTATGTAGACATGACCAAGACACCTCTCCGGTCAATAACCAACAGCGAAACCTGGATGCCCATATTGGCTCCTACATATTCTATGAAGATCTTTATCGGTTGAACCATTATGACAACATACACAATTCCCTTTGTCCATCGGTATGTTACTTGCCCAAGATTTGATCGTCGGTATCTTCATACCTAGTTCAATCTCGTTACCGGCAAGTCTCTTTACTCGTTACGTAATACATCATCTCGTAACTAACTCATTAGTCACATTTCTTGCAAGGCTTCTTATGATGTGTATTACCGAGAGGGCCCAGAGATACCTCTCCGATACTCGGAGTAACAAATCCTAATCTCGATCCATGCCAGCTCAACAAACACCTTCAGAGATACCTGTAGAGCATATTTATGATCACCCAGTTACGTTGTGACGTTTGATAGCACACAAGGTATTCCTCCGGTATCCGGGAGTTGCATAATCTCATAGTCGAAGGAATATGTATTTGACATTAAGAAAGTAATAGATATAAACTGAACGATCAAATGCTATGCTAACGAATGGGTCTTGTCCATCACATCATTCTCCTAATGATGTGATCCCATTATCAAATGACAACTCATGTCTATGGTTAGGAAACCTTAACCATCTTTGATCAATGAGCTAGTCTAGTAGAGGCTCACTAGGGACACGGTATTAGTTTATGTATCGACACATGTATTTAAGTTTCCGACGAATATAATTCTAGCATGAATAATAAACCTTTATCATGATTTAGGAAATATAATAATAACCATTTTATTATTGTCTCTAGGGCATATTTCCATCAGTCTCCCACTTGCACTAGAGTCAATAATCTAGTTCACATCGCCATGTGAATAACCGATACATCTCCAACGTATCTATAATTTATGAAGTATTCATGCTATTATATTATCCATCTTAGATGTTTTATATGCTATTTTATATGATTTTTGGGACTAACCTATTAACCTAGAGCCCAGTGCCAGTGTCAGTTTTTGTTTTTTTCCTTGTTTTTGAGTTTTACATAAAAGGAATACCAAACAGAGTCCAATTGAAATGACAATTTTTGACGATTTTTATGGACCAAAAGAAGCCCCCGGAGTAAAAGAGTTGGGCCAGAAGAGTCCCGAGCTGTCCGGGAGGGTGGGGGCGCGCCCTACCCCCTGGGCGTGGGCCCCTATCTTGTGGACGATTCGGAGACCCCCATGACGTGAAATCGACACCAAAAATTCCTATAAATACAGAAACCCCCAGAAAATCAAAGTTCCACCGCCGCAAGACTCTGTAGCCACGAGAAATCAAAATAGGCCCTCTCTAGCACCCTGCCGGAGGGGGCCATCATCACCTGAGGCTATGGAGGAGGATCCCGGAGGGGCCATCATCACCATGAAGGCCAAGGACCAGAGGGAGAACCTCTCCTCATCTAGGGGGGGAGGCCATGAAGGAGGAAGCACAAGGGGGAGAACCTCTCCTCCTCTCTCTCAGTGGCACCGGAGTGCCATCGGGAGGGGAATCATCGCCGCGGTGATCGTCTTCATCACCATCACCATCATCATCACCATCCTCATCTCTTTTACGCGGTCCACTCTCCCGCACCCCGCTGTAATCCCTACTTGAACATGGTGCTTTATGCCACATATTATGATCCAATGATGTGTTGCCATCCTATGATGTTTTGAGTAGATATCCTTTGTCTTTGGGTTGATTGATGATCTAGATTGGTACGAGTTGTATGTTTTATTTTGGTGCTGTCCTATTGTGCCCTCTGTGTCGCGCAAGCGTGAGGGATTCCCGCTGTAGGGTGTTGCAATACATTCATGATTCGCTTATAGTGGGTTGCTTGAGTGACAGAAGCATAAACCCGAGTAAGGGGGTTGTTGCGTATGGGATAAAGGGGAGTTGATGCTTTAATGCTATGGTGGGTTTTACCTTAATGATCTTTAGTAGTCGTGGATGCTTGCTAGAGTTCCAATCATAAGTGCATATTATCCAAGAAGAGAAAGTATGTTAGCTTATGCCTCTCCCTCATATGAAATTGCAATGACGACTACGGGTCTTGTTAACGATTGCCTAGGATAATTCCGCATACTGACCCATCATTATTCTATACTCGCTATTTATAATATTTAGTAATATATTCTAAATTTATGATAACAACACCTACTTTTATATTTTAGCTCTCCGATATCATGCAAAGTTATCCTCTTCATACCCACAACGTAGTTTTATTTCTCGTTTCTAGTTGGAAGCAAACGTTCGATGTACGTAGAGTCGTATCAGTGGCAGATAGGGCTTGAGAGAATATTGATCTTACCTTTAGCTCCTTGTGGGTTTGACACTCCATACTTATCATTTCCACCATTGGGAATTGCTACGACAATTCCCTGCACTTGGGGATTATCAAGCTATTTTCTGGCGCCGTTGCGGGGAGCAATAGCGTGGGGTTGATATTCTTGTGTATGCTTGTTTGCTTTCTTCACTAAGTAGATTTTGTTTTTACTTTTTGTTTCTTTTTAGTTGTGGGTGAAACATACAATTTTTTTAAAAGAATGAAAATACAAAAAAATTTACTTGCCTCTCATACCTAAAAAGTTTTTCAATAAGAGAAGTGATTGGAAGGTTATGCATTGGAGAAATGAGGGTCGACCTTGAACACTTGTGTTCATGCTCATGGAAACAATGTAAAAAATTTCATGGAAGCTTCTATGAAAATAATTATCCCCTTGTATATATCCATTGTATTATAAAAATAATGTGCCAAGCCTTGGTTTAAGGATGATTAGATTGCTTGTTTACTTTGTGCAGTACAAAAACAGAAACTTTGGCTGTAGCGTGTGATTTTAAATTTTTTACTGGAAAGTCAAACGGGTCTGAAACTTTTTGCACATTACTTCTGTACAAAGTTTTTAAATTGTCACATTTTTTTATAATTTTTTGGAGTTACAGAAGTTTACTAAACTTCTAGATTACTATAGACTGTCCTGTTTTTGACAGATTCTGTTTTCTATGTGTTGATTGCTTATTTTGATGAATTTATGGGTAGTATCGGGGGGTATGAACCATAGTGAAGTTGGAATACAGTAGATATAGTTCTAATATGAAATTGGAGTGATTTTGCAACAGTACCTAAAGGTAGTGATTTGCTTTATTATACTAACGGATCTCACAAGTTTTTGTTAAAGTTTTGTGTGGATGAAGTATTCGAAGAACGAGGAGTTACCGATGTGATAAGAATAAAGAGAGGCAAGATGTGACGCCTCGAGACCGACGCGCCAGGTGTCTTCCAGTTATTCGCTGTTGTTGTCTTACTTTTCGCTGCGTGTTGCATCTTGCCATGTCATCATCCGCATTGCATCATCATGTTTTCGAAACTTGCATCCGTCTCGGTCTCCTCATTCTTTCCGTTGAACGTATTGAGCCCAGACACACTTGCACGCGCCCGTGGCACGTCCAAAATAGTATTTTATAAGTGGCCGAGAAATGTTCTTGGAATGGGATGAGAGTTGGTGTGCGGTGTTGTTATGTTGTCAGTAGGCCGCCTGCCAAGTTTCATCGCATTCGGAGTTCGTTTGATGCCCCAACGAATACTTATAGCGGCATTATAGCTGGTCTTTTCGTCGGACGTTTTCGGTCTCCAGAAACCGTGCCGGGCTGCATCTCTCCCCTCTTCTCACAGACCAACCCGCTCTCCACAGTCCACCTAGGCCCAGCCTACCCCTCTCTGCGCATTGCATAGACCTCTCTCGCGCGTCTGAAACTTACCCGAACCCGACCCGGGTTGTCATTACCGATGGGTCCGGATCATCCCCAAACGTCTATATAACATCACCGTTTTCTTATTTGGATTCCCTAACCCATCTATCCGAGACCGTCCGATTTTGATCGGAGGGTCCAAACCTAATCCTTTTGTCCCTATATGTAGTCCAACGCCTACCCAAATCAAACCAAACCCTAGTTTCTAGGCCTCATGTCCCATCCATCCATTTCAGTCCGCCGCCACCCTCTGTCCAAATCCTCCTCAGAGTCCACATCGAGCCAACCACAGCCTCCAACCTTCCTCCTTGTCCAGCTACCACCCAACCTCCAGATCCATCCATCTGGACCCTTGGATAGAGATCCAACGTCCAGGAGGTGCTCCCTGCAACTCCCGCAAGCCCCTCCTTCCATGGTTCTGCTCCACGCCCGAGCTCGTCCTCAAGCACGACGCCGCCCTTGCCGACCGCCGTCGACCAGGCCAGTGCTCTGCCGTCCCGTGCCCTTCCCTCTCCTTCCTTTTCCCCCATCTCGTTTCTTCTCCTCCTCTCAGGGTCTCTCTCCTGTGGATCACAGGGACCTCGCCGCCATCGTTCAAGCTCTCCGGCCGGATCTTCCTCTCTGCTGTCGGGGACGAGCTCCCCACGCCCGGATCCGCTCCTCCTCGCCTCATCCACGTCGCCGGGACCCGCACCATGGACCTCTGCAACCTCCTAGAGCAAAACCTCCTCGCCAAGCCGCCTCCCCGTTTGATCCCCTCCGACGTGGGTAGATTTCACGGCGCACGCAGCAAACGACGAACGCCAGAGCGAGCAGCTCCTCCTTCGCCGCGCCAAGTACTGAAGTAGCACGTCGCCCCGCCAAGTCCCTCACCTCGCCTCTGCTCGCATCCTTCGCCAGCGCCAAGCCTCGCTCGTCTTGATCGCGACCCTACGTCCCTCACCGCCAGCCTCTGCTTCCCCTGCACCCTCTGCTTCGAGCAGGAGAATGAGACGCGCCCTGGACCCCTGCCTCGCGCCCCTCTTCGTCGTTTCGTGTCGCCTCCTCGTGCCTGAGTGCTCGCGCCGGCCATCTCCCTTGCCGGGGTGCCCCGCCAAGTTTCCTCTGCTGCGTCGCCGCCTGCGTCCTCCTCTGCTTCATGTCGAGACCGCAACCACCTCCTGCTTCTATCCTCATTCGAGGGGATGACGATGCACCTCTGCCATCGAGGGCGGCCTCCGCCTGGATCCTCCAAGTCCCGCGTCGCCGACAGCCATTCCCGCCGTCCGTCGCTCTGTACCTCGCGCCCCCGCTGCTATTTCTGCTATTCAGAGACGAGAGCAGCAGCGCCTCATCCCGCTCCACGCGTTGACCGCACACGACCTTGCCTGGGCCACCCCTCCAGCGCCTCCAAATCAGGCCCAGCATTGCCGGCTCCCAAGGCCCAGGGTGAGCAACCCTCGGTCTTTTCTTTGATGGGCTTCATGTTCTAGATGCAGCCCGAGGACATTTTTTTTCCAGATCTACGAATTTAGCTATTATCCAGGGATTTACAGATTTGCAGAAAAGTCCCTCTAGATCATGCATTTCATATCTCACAAACTATGCATCTTATGTAAAAACTTTAAATATGAAAAATGCCTAGAATTATGTCTAGTTTCATAATATGCAACTTTTATCCATGTTTGAAATGTTTAAAATGCTGTTTGTTTAAATTTTCTTAAATGCCATGCTAAAATGTTTTATTCCATAACTATATAACCGTAGCTCCAAATTAAATAAACTTTATATGTAAATGGGGTAGAAAAATGCCTAGTTTAACATGGTGGCCTTACTTTTCATGTTTAACAACTCTAAAATTATGTTTAGGGCAGAACAACACCAAATTCATAATATTCATATGAGGAATTTTTCAGAATTGTTGTTCGTTGTTTCCGGCCTCATTTAAACTTGCCTAGATAGGTAGTTTTATTATGCTTCACCCCTTGCCATGTTTAATAACATTTAATATTGTTGGGTACATAAACGAGAGTAAACTAAATGATTGAATGTGGTGTTTCGTCAACATGCAACTCGTTGCATATTGAGCTCCACTTAACTTGTAGAGTTGTTTGTGCACTTTGCCATGCCATGCCTCATTAAACCGGACATGCATCATACTTGGTTGTGCATCATGCCATGTTTATGTGATGGTTGTTTACTATGTTGCTTGCTTCTTTCCGGGTTGCCTCTCTCGTTAGCTTTGGTTTCATTCCGGAGTTGTGAGGATCCGTTCGACTACGTCCGTTTGTCTTCTTCATGGACTCGTTCTTCTTCCTTGCGGGATTTCAGGCAAGATGACCATATCCTCGAAATCACTTCTATCTTTGCTTGCTAGTTGTTCGCTCTATTGCTATGTCGCGCTACCTACCACTTGCTATATCATGCCTCCCATATTGCCATGTCAAGCCTCTAACCCACCTTTCCTAGCAAACCGTTGTTTGGCTATGTTACCGCTTTTGCTCAGCCCCTCTTATAGCGTTTCTAGTTGTAGGTGAAGATGAAGTTTGTTCCATGTTGGAACATGGATATTGTTGGGATATCATTATTATCTCTTATTTACTTTAATGCATCTATATACTTGGTAAAGGGTGGAAGGCTCGGCCTTATGCCTAGTGTTTTGTTCCACTCTTGCCGCCTTAGTTTCCGTCATACCGGTGTTATCTTCCTTGATTTTGCGTCCCTTAGGCGATTGGGTTTTATGGGATCTCCTTAATAGTTCGCTTTGAATAAAACTCCTCCAGCAAGGCCCAACCTTGGTTTTACATTTGCCTAACAACCTATCACCTTCCCTTGGGTTCTGCAAACCCGAGGGTCATCTTTATTTTAACCCCCCCGGGCCAGTGCTTCTCGAAGTGTTGGTCCGAACTAGAGCCCCTTGCAGCGCCACCTTGGGGAAACTTGAGGGCTGGTTTTAGTTGTACGGATTCCTCATCCGGTGTGCCCTGAGAACAAGATATGTGCAGCTCCTATCGGCATTTGTCGGCACATTCGGGCGGCTTTGCTGGTCTTGTTTTACCATTGTCGAAATGTCTTGTAACCGGGATTCCGAGACTGATCGGGTCTTCCCGGGAGAAGGAATATCCTTCGTTGACCTTGAGAGCTTGTGATGGGCTAAGTTGGGACACTCCTGCAGGGTATAAACTTTCAAGAGCCGTGCCCGCGGTTATGGGCAGATGGGAATTTGTTAATATCCGGTTGTAGAGAACTTGACACTTATAACTTAATTAAAATGAATCAACCGCGTGTGTAGCCGTGATGGTCTCTTCTCGGCGGAGTCCGGGAAGTGAACACGGTTCTTGTGTTATGCTTGAACGTAAGTAGTTTCAGGATCACTTCATGATCACTTCTAATTCACGACCGTTGCGTTGCTTCTCTTCTCGCTCTTATTTGCGCATGTTAGCCACCATATATGCTTAGTGCTTGCTGCAGCTCCACCTCACTACCCTTTCCTGCTCATAAGCTTAAATAGTCTTGATCTCGCGGGTGTGAGATTGCCGAGTCCCCGTGGCCCATAGATACTTTCAAACAGATGCAGGTGTCGATGATGCCAGTGCAGGGGACGCTACCGAACTCAAGTGGGAGTTCGACGAGGATTCGGGCTGTTACTATGTTTCTTTTCCGGATGATCAATAGAGGAGCCCAGTTGGGACGATCGGGGATCTAGCATTTGGGGTTGTCTTTCTTTATTTTGGTTCCGTAGTCGGACCTTGATTGTATTCTGGATGATGTATGACTATTTATGTATTGTGTGAAGTGGCGATTGTAAGCCAACTCTTTATCCCTTTCTTATTCAGTACATGGGATTGTGTGAAGATTACCCCTCTTGCGACAAACCTACCATGCGGCTATGCCTCTAAGTCGTGCCCCGACACGTGGGAGATATAGCCGCATTGTGGGTGTTACAAGTTGGTATCAGAGCCTTCCCCGACTTAGGAGCCCCCTGCTTGATCGAATCGCTGACGTTGTTGAGTCTAGAACAAAATGTTTTGAGTCTTAGGATTATATATATCGGAGAGTAGGATTCTTTTTACTCCTCAGTCCCTTCGTTGCTCTGGTGAGGCCCCCTGACGTAGAAGTTTTGACTTTTCTCTCCTCACATTTCACGAATTTTTTTCTTAGGATCATGCGGGTATCTTGGAATCATTCCGAGTCTTGTGACGAGAACATTGTTCTTGGTGCCTCCTGACATTTAGGGGTTGTGGCAGTGTCCCGGGGAGTTGAGCTCCGAGGTTTTGTCGTCACCATTTTATCGTTGCAGTTCTGGAATACCTGAGTTCGCCGAGATCAAAAATCTCTTTTATGCAGTTGTTGGTGAGATAACCTCGACGCCACACAGTACTGGGGCGGGAGTTCGGGAGTATTGCCATAACTCATATAACGGATGCTTTTCGAAGGTTGAGGTACACGATTTCCGAAGGTTTCTTGGTTATGTGTTGAAGGATGGATACAACTGGATGTAGGATTTGTTAGTTTGGGTGAGATATTATGCTTCCCCTGTATCCCCAACACCTGATTGCATAACCAGAAATTTTCAGGAGTTTATAAGTGGGAATTCAAGTATCACGTAGGATATCCTTCCAACAGACACATGATATGATATGAGGTCTGTCATATGTTTGTTTCCGGCTTATTTTGCAAGCCAATCCTTTGTTTTGTTTTGAGTTGTGGTATTCGAGTTGCTTCAATGTCAAGTGTTGACTCCATACCTTGCCTAAGCAGTATTCTCATATTTCTATCTGAATACTAATCCTTCATGATAATCGAGATTGTCATGTCAATTCTTTCCAACCGATGTGATTCTCTTCAAGTTGATCCTATCATTTTCCCATCTGCAAGATCAACTCCAAGTCTTCTCAACGTTATTTGTTTCATCCGCCCAAGTTGCCTTTGTTTTCCCGCCCTCCCACCCTTTTTCTTCAAGGTCTCAGATCTCTTAATCGAGTATCCTTTTATTGATGGGAAGTCTCTCCATTCTTTTTTGTCAATGTTCTTACTCGGTGGTTCTCATGAAGATGTTCTTCAAGTTTATCATTCTTTGTTATCATTTTCTTCTCCAGTGGGTTCAATTCAAGCATTCGGTGTTGACCATATCCTTTTCTTCCTTTCATATACTTTCTTATGCCGGTGCACCTCTTAATCATCCACTTCTCGCTATTCAATTGTTCCGGAGTGCTCAAGATATCTCGAAGATTCGTGTTTCCACTCTGCTTTTGTTCAAGCTCTTTCGAGGATGTTATCTCATTCAAGCCATTTAATTCAACCGGCGCAATCTATCTTTTAAATCGTTCAACGGTGTATCTTTTGAGTGCGCCCTAACCCACAGGTCTTTTCCCAGGATCTTACCTGACTCTTCTAATCTTCCCGGAGTTACTCTCAAATTCTTTTCCAAGTTTGATGTAAGAATGAATTGTCATCAGTCATATGTCTTTCTCTAAGATCTTTCAAATTCTTTTCATTGTTGATTCAACCTTCATATTCTACATTATTCCGGAGTGTCTCAAAAAATTCATGGTGGTGTTTCTCGTAGTCATTCTCGGATTTTGAAGACCAAAGAAGAGTTTTTCCTCCAAATCTTATCCGTTCTCTTAGAGATGCATAGTTCAAGCTTGCTGCCATCCTATCATAATTATTTCCGATTGTGAGAATTCTTTCACCCATCCGGAGCAATTCAGGTGTCTTTTCAGTTTGGTTCTCTGGAGGCCATCATTTCGGGTTTATTCATTCTCAGCTTTCAGCTCTCATTCTCCAAATTTTTACCGGTGCATCATTCAAGTATTCTCTAATTAGTTTGCGATCTCTTCGTTCTCTTGCATCTTGATTCACCCCTTTACTTCATTTGTTTTCAATTCTTACGGTGGTTTGCTCACGATTCTCTTCCATGTTTATCATATTAATTCATTCATTGTTTCAATCCTACCGGTGGTTCGTTGAAGACCTTTCTCAAGTTTGTGCTATATCTATCTTAATTCCTTTCAATGAGAATAAGTAGTATGCCAAATCCATTGCTTGTCATCAATTTAACTGGTGAAGGATAAGCATAATGTAATTCTTATTCTTGTTTCATCCAAGTGATCAATTCCTTATTCCGGAGGTTCATAAAAAATTCTCGGTTTCAATTGTTTTATCTTTTCTTCCCCGGAGTTCCAACCTCTCTAAATTATATCATCATGAAGATCCATCCAATCATTGCAAGGCTTCAATTTTATTCTTTTCATCCTTCACTTCTTTTTGATCATTCTTTTATTACCGGAGTTCTTCATGGAGGCTCTACAGGGTGGTTCGTCAAGGATTCTTCTCATTCTTCAATTGTTCTTCAAGATTTCTCTCAAAGTTATGGCTCTACATGTCTTGTTTTGAGGAGTTCAAGCATTCTTCATCTTGCATTCCGAAGGGCAATTCTTTCTGTCTTATCTTTTGAGGTGGTGTTATGTCATTTTGACAGTTTCCTTGTAACATCCCAAAATTCTAAATTTTGGAATGTTATATTAAATAAATAATTTTGGTTATTTGTTTGATTTTTGTGTGAATGACTGTGTGAATTTGAGTGGAATTCGAAAAAAAAAAATCAAATGAGAGGGAATAAAAGGACTTTCCCAATTTTTTTCCATTTTGAATCCCTATTTAATTTTTAGTTTGAAGCTTGTTAGGAAAAACAATTCTCTAATAAAATAATAATATGAGAGGAGTAATATGACACTCCAGAAAATCAGAGACAATATTTGACAATTTATTTGAAACTCAAATTTCCCTTCATTTTGGAGTTGTTGCAAAAATAATTTTAAAAAATTATTTTATTTCGTCATGAAAATATGTTCATGATTTAGGAAATGTTTTTCTGAATATTTTGATATATAATATGCCTATATAAAATGTTTTTCTTATTTTGTATATATATTTTTCCTTGCTGTTTAGAAAAAAAGAGAAAACCTACGGCCAGGCCAGGCGCACCGGCTAGCCCAGCCCAGAGCTAGCGCTAGGGCTAGCGCACGCTCGCTCGGGAGCAGCCCCAGGAGGCGCCGCCACCCCTCCCTCTCACGATCTATCTCTCCCTCATTTTTTTTTCTCTAGCACATGGACCCCGCCCCGCTCTTTTCTTTTTCCCCACTTACATGTACAGAAACAGAAACCTATACGTACGCGCCGCCGCCGCCGCGTCCGATCTTCATGGGAAACCTATCCCGAGTCTTCCCCTTCCCCTAGCAAGTTGTCATATAAGTACCCCCGCCCCTCCTCTCTCGATCCCCTTCAAAAGCCCTCGCTAAAACCCACCACAACGCCCGCACTCGTCAAACCGATCTCGCTTCGGTCGCCACCGTTCACCGTCGTTTCCATCGTCGGTGAGCCTCCTCGAGATCCCTCCCTCTGGACTTTGATTCCCCTCGCCTTTGCACCTCTCATTGACATATTTTCGTCACCCGGGTTTGACCGGAGCCACCGCCTCAAGCTCGCAACGCCGTCGGAGTTCATCCAGAGCACGGGAGTTTACGCCGACGCCCGCTCGACTCCGACATCTTCTCGCCTCACTATCCACAGAAAATCGGACCCACCCGGAGTTCTCCATCCACTGGACATCGCCGTCTCCGCAACCGGTCACCGGAGCCACCACCCCGCCGGCGCCCTGCTTCTCTGCCACCGCCGTTTCTTCACTGTAAGTCCCGTAGGTGTTAGCTCCTTCATTTTTTTATTAATCAAAGCGCTAAGTGCTAGATCGGTTTTAGTAGATCGGTTCTTTAGATCAGTTGGTTTGGTTTAGTACACGGTTTATTATGGTTTAGATCGAACCAGTTTGCCAGCTTTCTGTTTTAAACGTACGTGCACGTTTCTGTAAAGTTCCGTCCAAGCAACGGTTAGTTACAGATCACTCAGCTCCTAGCCCAGTAGACTTGCCCGTTCTGCTTTTTTTTTTAAAATTTTCGTTACTATAAAAAACAGAAAAGTTTCAATCTTAGATATTCTATAACTTTTATGTTTTAGATCCAAATTGAGTGATTCTTTTTGCATTATGTCACAAATTTGTTGAAGTTTCTGTTTGCGTACTTAGTTTTCAAATTTTACCAGATTAAATTTGAGTTTGATGAAATTTGTTCAAATCACTATTTTGGCCGTATCTTGAGTTTTATGAAATATTTTTTTGATTCATTCTTTTTGCTACTGTTTTGTTATTGTTTTGTTTATCCAGTAGCATATAGTTGTTTATTTTAGTTTATTGTAAATTAGGGTTTTAGGCAAAACAGTATTGTTTTAGTTCTAGTTTTGTTTTAAGCATAATTAGAGTTTTAATTTAGCTTTTTATGTGTTTCCTTTTGCTAGTAAAACTTTATGAAAATACTTTATGTTAACTTAGTTGATTTAAATTTTATTTTCTGTTGAAATTATTAGTTTAGTATTTTCTTTGTTAAGTTTTGCTTAGGACAAAACTATTTTTGTAGTTAAGGCAAAAGGTTTTCCTAGTAGGTTCTTTATAGTTTTCTCCTATTAGTTCTTTCGATGTGCTATTTGTTTTGTGTTGGGTTTTCTTATTGAGTTTTCTTTTGATTGTTAGATTTGCTTGCTAGAATGCTTGCTTATGTGAATGTCATGTTTGTTATTATAGATTTCATCGGAGAGTTGCGAATAGTCCTATCAAGTTAGTTTCGAGAGCATTGTTATCTTCATCAACTTACCAAGCAAGTTCACTTTGACCATGTTTTTCATACCTATGTTTTATTTGCATGTAGTAGCACCTTTTCAATAATCCCGCCAGTAGTGATATTGATTTCTTGTATTTGAGTAGAATGCATGAGGTAGGAACCCATCTCCCTGTTATCAAGCCCGGGACGTTATATAGTTTTAATGCTACGCTATAGTAGACGGGGTTTGGTATGAGTGCATGAGTACGTCAATGGCGGCAACTTCATGATGGCCCCGGCAAGGACTGCATCTTCAGGACTCCTCAAGATTTCGAGACTCGAGACAAGAATTCAATACACACTACTAGGTGAAGGACGGTTGACGGGCACCCTGGAGAAACCAGTGGTTGGCCGGGATGCATGGAGAAGCGCCATGACATCTTGCGGAAAGCTTCACCCAGACTCAAAGAGACGGAAGAATACTTCATGCCCGGAAGCTTACCTATGCAACCGCAAGTCACTATGGGCTCTGGCTTGGTTGACCTTAGTTGTGACTCTGGCTGGGATGGTTCTAGCAGATGAAGAACTACGGTAGGATTGGATGAGCACCAGACAGTGGTCAGAGGAACTCTTCGGAAGACCATGTTTCGGTCATCTTGTTCTCAAACACCCTGAAGTGCGAGAATGTAAAGAGAGGGATCAAATCTTGCGGGTAAAGTGTACAAACCTCTGCAGAGGGTTAAAACCTAATTGATTAGCCGTGTCCCCGGTTATGGACAATTTGAGCCTCTGGACTTGGATCTATCTCGGAACTCTCAACACGAGACTGATAATTTAATTGTGGGCAACTTATGATGATTTGGGTACGGGACATCGGTTGGCGGAACCATGTCATGATTGAAAACTCCGTAGTATAGACTCTGGTTAATTCCTTTGATGTAGGGAAAATAAAACCAGCTTGTATGCAATCAAAACTCAGATACAGAGCCACAAAGCCATATTGCATATAGTATAGTTTATCATCTGTTTTTCTTACAGTGATATTGCCGGTACATTCAATGTACTGACCTACACGGCTGCAACGTCTCATGTTGCAGATATGTTGCTTCCAACGAGTAAGAGTGCGGTACAGGGTTACGGTCTACACTCAACCTGCCGATGGCGTTGATGGGAGTCCACACCCGATTATTTGTTTCCGTTGAGACTTATGAGGTATATATATATATATATATATATATATATATATCAGTTTTACGTTATTTATACATGTGATTGCACTTTGATATATACATTGATGTACTGTGTGTGCCAGCATACCGATCCAGGGATGGCACAGATACACAGAGGCTTGACCGTCTGAGATCGGGTCGCTACAGATATGGTATCAGAGCACATGTTGACTGTAAGACGTGACCCTAGAAATCGGAAAGCCCCAGGACAGGAAATCTCAAAAATTTTATTTTCAAAAAACATTCCTTACTTCTTATCTTTTCTGATTTTATAAAATATCCTCTCTTACCTCAAATAGTTAGAATATACCCCTTTTCCCTTTTGACCACATGGAGGATCAACTGAAGCCGCTCCAAGAAGGACAAGATATCGGAGAACCAATGAATATTTCAGAGTAAACAAGATTTGACCATGCATTAGAAGATTTTAAGCTACAACAGTTGAAGACTCCGGAGACTCGAAGAATCTGAAGACTCTAAAGATTTATTTGACTTTTAGAAGACCAAACCCCTGTTATATACTTACGTTAGATGCGACGATTTGTGAGCTGTCATTTGTTTGATGTTTTTCTGACAGCCACAAATAAAACCCATTTTCAAAACTATTGTTTGTATTGTGTGTATCCCTCCCCACCTCTCTCTTATCTCACCCTAAAACCCTTGGACCCAGTAGATGATGACTGAAGTTGGACTGGTATTCTCTGGACCGAAAACCCAGCCGGAGGCAGAGCTATGGATTCAGAACATGGAGAATCACTTCTGGAGCAATTTGGTTTCAAGGAAGAATGAAGTATCGTACACTGTTCAGTACTTTGAAGGAAGTGCTGCAACATGGTGGTAGATGCATCAAGCTATACAGGGATGGAATGGAGCAAGGACTTGGGAAGAATTCAAGAAGACTCTGACAAGATCCCGTCTTATCCGGAAGCACCATGATACCCCAAGAAATAAACCCTGTGCCTGCAAGATTTGCGGAGAAATAGGACACACCCAGGACGAACACAAGGATGGATGCCCTCATTGTGAGGAGGAACACCCAGTTGAGGAATGCCCAACTAGTCAGGTGACTTGTTCCTTGTGTGAAGGAACCACCCACTACCCAGCTCAGTGTCACATTTACCCCACGGTGCAACAAACTATTCAAAAGCAGGAAGAAGGAATGAAAGAAGCCCTCTGAGAAGTTATGAAAGAACCTGTGATTAAGGAAAGTGTTGAAGACCCTGATGGAGAAAGCCTCAACAGATTTTACTCCAATGCTTGTTATTCATGTGGAGAAGAAGGACATTTTTCACAGTATTGCACCAAGGAAAGAAAAGAGTATCTGGGATACTTCCCGACAGAAGCAGTGGAGTTTGATCCACAGGGAATAGAATGTTTGATCAGAACGAAGAAAACCAGGAAGAGAAAACAAAAAAACCCCTTAGAACAACCCAATTTCTGCAAAGAGGGACAAGAGTCATATTACCTGTTTTGAATGTAAGGACGTCGGGCATTATGCCAATGATTGTCTCGAAAGGAAGCAAGGAACTCAAGGAGCAGGCACCATCACCAAGAAGCCTCGAGACATGCCGGAAGTTATTTGTTTTCGCTGCAAGGAAGCAGGACATTTTGCTATGGATTGTACTAATCATGAGAAAGCTGGAGCCGAGTAGTGGAGATGTTGATATCAGTAATAAGGGTAGTATGGAAAACACTTTTTCATGAGAATGCGGGGTTGAGTTATGTAATAGATTACTCAGAGATTGTAATAATTCATGACTCAATAAAGTTGATATGTCATATGCTGAAAGGCTTTAAGGAGTTGTTATGTTTTATCTTGGAAATTAATATTCTGGGTGAACATGGAAGAAAATGAGTTGTGATGCATAAACTGGATGTTGGAAATTGAGTTTGAAGTTTTGATTGGATGATATGAATGTGTACCCAAGGAGATATGTACCTTATTCTGAGCACCATTTTTGTTTTACAACTGCAGATGACGACCCTTTATGAGTCTTTCCTTAAGGGCCCGGAGACGACCATGATCCTGACAAGTGATCATGATTACCCGAAGATCCTGAAGGACGTGATGAAACATATTCACCTTGAAGGAGATGTAGTCTACAAAGGCTACCCCTTCATGCAAAAGGGAGTGTAACTTTGGTATGTGGAGGTACACCTCCACCGTATGAAAGGAGTTTGCCCAAAGACGATGGGGCAGTACTTTTTCATCTCACGTGTACCACAAGCAACTTTCTTCGACGTTGTTCGTGAAGCAGCCATGGAAGCCATATGCCAGATCGGAGAAATACTTGAAGCAAGACTCCCTTATACTCAGGAATACCTAAGAGAAGTGCATGCAGAGATGATGGAGATGAAGCTCAAGGCCACCACGATGAAACAGAAGATTGAAGATTTCAAGGCACATGTCACACAATTCCAGTGGGACTGAAGACTTGTAACACCCCGGATGTAATTTACCCAATATGTACTCCAACTCTTGCCATTTCCGGCCTTAAGTTATTTTATTTTCTCGGGTTTGGGTTTTTGTCTCCGTGTGTTGTTATCGTTGTCATGCATCTCATATCATGTCATCATGTGCATTGCATTTGCATACGTGTTCATCTCATGCATTCGAGCATTTTCCCCGTTGTCCGTTTTGCATTCCGGCGCTTCGTTCTCCTCCGGTGATCATTTCTACCTTTCTTTCATGTGTGGGGATTAAACATTTCCGGATTGGACCGAGACTTGCCAAGAGGCCTTAGTTTACTACTGGTAGACCGCCTGTCAAGTTTCGTACCACTTGGACTTCGTTTGACACTCCAACGGTTAACCGAGGGACCGAAAAGGCCTCGTGTGTGTTGCAGCCCAAAACCCTTCCAATTTGGCCCAAAATCCACCTAAACCTTCTCCATCATCTAGATCGTTCGATCACGATCGCGTGGCCGAAAACCGCACCTCATTTGGACTTTCCTAGCTCCTCCTATGCCTATTTAAAGACCACTCCCCGAAATTTTTCGGGCAAACCCTAGATCTCTCTCTCTCCTCGCGCGCCGGATAATTCCTCCCGCGCCGACGGACATGTCCGGCTAGCCCCGCCGCCACCACGTGTCGCCCGCCGGTTGGCCACGCAGCCGCCCCACTTCCCCGTCCGCCGCCGGCCCGGGAGGCCCAGGAGGGGCCCCCGAGGCCCATACGCCGCGCCCCGCCGCCCGGCTGTCGATCGCCGCCGCCGATGCGTCTTCCCGCGCCCGGCCGCCACTCCGCCGCCCGGCGCCGTCTCCGGCGAGCTCCGGCGCCCGGCGACCTCGACCACCACCGCCCCAAGGCCGTGACACCGCACCTCCCTCCGACGGACGCTGCGCCGCCGCACTTCCCCGCGGCCGGACCCGCCTCCTCCGGCCACCGCCTCGCCTCCTTGCGCCAGCAAGCTCCGAAAACTCTGGCGAACCCCGACGTTTTCGGCGATCTCCTCGATCCGCGCGCCGGATCCAGATCTGAGAATCGGGGTTGACTTTTTCGTCCCAAACCCTAATAATTGGCGTTTTTCATCATGCTATATCTCCGCATCCGTAGCTCCGTTTTGGGCATATAGCATATCAAAATGTTCATCTCAGAGAATACATCATTTCATCTCATTGCATCATTTTCATTTGAGTTCATATTGATGCCCGAAATGCTATTAGAAGAGTGCTACTTGAGTTAATTGTCAGATCTGCTGCTCCATTTAGATATTTGTCATTTTTGCCATGATTATTGTGTGCATGATATGCCCATGAGCTCTACATATGTTTTGTTAAGGGTTTTGCCATCTTTCCAGAGGTGCAACCCATGTATTTTTGTGATGTGTGTGGTGACTAGCACAAGCTTGCAAAGTGAGGCATTTTCTAATGCTGATTTCAGGGACTTAGCATTTGCACTAAGTCCTTGACCTGTTTATCTCATATGGCCATATGTTCATGTTGTTTCCTAGTGATCCATGCCTCTTTTGAGGATGATCAGTAAGGATGATTTGTTAATCTTGTAGTGCTCTATCCATCCATGTATTTGTTTGAAATTATGGAGCACCCTAGCTTGAGTCAATCGAGCTCTACTTTTGTCATTTCGTGAATCTGGGCAGATTATCTACTTGTTAGCGATTTTGCCGATGATGTTATAGTTGATCCGTGCATGCTATGTTATTGTTATTGCCATTTCTAGCTTGAATTTTGTGTATTCTTGATGGGTGTATGCTTAGATTGTCATGACTTGCTCTGTAGTGAGTGCATCGAGCTCGTAAACATGCCTACTTGATATCTGTTTTCAGCATGCTCCAGTTTTCACTAAGTCTGGGATCTGATTATGTTTTTGCCATGTTCACATGCATGCAATTGTATTTTCTGATCCCTTTTGGCTCAAGGTCACTAAGGGACTTTTGTTGAGCTCTTTGAGTAGCTCCATGCCATGCCTTACTTTGCCATGTTCAGGTCCTGTAGCATGTAGTTTTGCTGCTCCGAAGTGTGCTATCTGATCTGAAATTCCAGACAAGTGTTAATTTCACTAAGTCTGAAATCTGTTTGTCAAATGCATTTTTGCCATGCTTGTTTAAACCAGTTAATGGATGAATTGGCCATAGCTCAGTGCTAGACTTTTGTTAAGCTTCTTGAATGGATTCCAGCCATGTATTTTTATGCCATGTTTGAGTGCTGTAGCATGTTCATCTCGTTGCATTTAGATGGCTACTTGCTGTAAATCGCAGAACGTGGCCATATTTGAATTGCTTGCCATTTCCAAACCGTAACTCCGGTTCCAGCGTTCTTTATATCATTTTCAAGCGATTTCATCTCATCTTTCCAGTGGCACACTTGGATTTCCAAGTTGAGGCAAGGTTCATGCATTCCTTGTCACATCTTGCATATGCATCCCGCATCGCATCCCGCATAGCATATCATCCTTGCATCATATTATTTGAACTTTGCACGTGGTTGATTGTGTCCTTGTTGCTTGTTTGTCTTGTTTGGGTAGAGCCGGGCGATGAGTTCGCTAACGAAGAGCCGTTGAGTTTGCTTTCAAGGATCCAGTCAACTCTGACAACTTTGCAGGCAAGATGATCATACCCTCGAAATCACTACTATCTTTGCTTTGCTAGATGCTCGCTCTTTTGCTATGCCTATGCTACGATGCCTACCACTTGCTTTCAAGCCTCCCAAATTGCCATGTCAAACCTCTAACCCACCATGTCCTAGCAAACCGTTGTTTGGCTATGTTACCGCTTTGCTCAGCGCCTCTTATAGCGTTGCTAGTTGCAGGTGAAGATTGGAGACCGTTCCTTGTTGGAACATTTATTTACTTGTTGGGATAACATTATATTGCCATGTTGTCTTAATGCATCTATATACTTGGTAACGGGTGGAAGGCTCGGCCTCTCACCTAGTGTTTTGTTCCACTCTTGCCGCCCTAGTTTCCGTCATATCGGTGTTATGTTCCCGGATTTTGCGTTCCTTACGCGGTTGGGTGATAATGGGAATCCCTTGATAGTTCGCCTTGATTAAAGCTTTTCTAGCAATGCCCAACCTTGGTTTTACCATTTGCCACCTAGCCTCTTTTTCCCTTGGGTTTCCGGAGCCCAAGGGTCATCTTATTTAAACCCCCCCGGGCCAGTGCTCCTCTGAGTGTTGGTCCACCTGTCAGCTGCCGGTGGCCACCAGGGGCAACTCTGGGCTGGCCTACCCGTACCTAAGACAATCTGAGTGTGCCCTGAGAATGAGATATGTGCAGCTCCTATCGGGATTTGTCGGCACATTCGAGCGGTCTTGCTGGTTTTGTTTTAACCTGTCGAAGTGTCTTGAAGAACCGAGGTACCGAGTCTGATCGGAACGTCTCGGGAGGAGGTCTATTCCTTCGTTGACCATGAGAGCTTGTCATGGTCTAAGTTGGGATTCCCCTGCAGGGATTTGAACTTTCGAAAGCCGTGCCCGCGGTTATGGGCAGATGGGAATTTGTTAATGTCCGGTTGTAGATAACTTGAACCTTAACTTAATTAAAATGAATCAACAGTGTGAGTTACCGTGATGGTCTCTTCTCGACGGAGTCCGGGAAGTGAACACGGTGTTGGAGTAATGCTTGCGCAAGTTGTCCTCTAGTTTCTCGTTCGCGCTTTGCCTCCTCTTCCCGCTCTCTTTTGCGAACAGGATAGCCACCATATATGCTAGTCGCTTGCTGCAGCTCCACATATTTTACCTTGCCTTACCTATAAGCTTAAATAGTCTTGATCGCGAGGGTGTGAGATTGCTGAGTCCCTGTGGCTCATAGATTACTATTAAACCAGATGCAGGGCTTGACGATTCCGCTCCAGGTGACGCGCTTGAGCTCAAGTGGGAGTTCGACGAGGACTCTCAATGATACTACGTGTCTTTCCCTGATGATCAGTAGTGGTGCCCAGTTGGGGGTGATCGGGACCGTGTCGCATGTTGGGTTATCTTTTATTTTGGCGCCGTAGTCGGGCCATGAGTGTTTGGATGATGTAATGTTATTTATGCACTTTGTGTGACGTGGCGAGTGTAAGCCAACTATGTATCTCCCCTTTTATTATCTATATTACATGGGATGTTGTGATGATTGCCTAACTTGCGACATTGCTTTCAATGCGGTTATGCCTCTAAGTCGTGCCTCGACACGTGGGAGATATAGCCACATCGAGGGCGTTACAAGTTGGTAATCAGAGCCTTCCCCGACCTTAGGAGCCCCATTGCTTGATCGTTATTAGCAGCCGAGTTGTGTCTAGAAAAATGTTTTGAGTCATTTAGGAATTATATATCGGAGAGTTAGGAATTCTTTTTACTTCCCAGTCTCCTCATCGCTCTGGTAAGGCATCCTGACGTAGAGTTTTGACTCTTCTCTTCTCAAATTTCACTAAAAATTTTAGGATCACGCGGGTATCTTGGAATCGTTCCGATGGTTTTATGACGAGAACATTGTCTTGGTGCCTCCTGTCAGGGGTTTTGTGGAAGTGTCCCGGGGAGTTGAGCTCTGAGGTGTTGTCGTCATAATTTTATCGTTGCAGTTCTGGAATACCTGAGTTTAGTACGCCGACATCGAAAATCTCTTTTATGCAGTTCGTTGGTGAGATAACCTCGACGCCACCCAGTACTGGGGCGGGAGTTCGGGAGTATCGCCATAACTTGTATAACGGATGCTTTTCGAAGGTTGAGGTAGATGGTTTCCGAAGTTTTTTCTCGGTTATGTGTTGAAGGATGGATACAGCTGGATGTAGGATTTGCTAGATTTGGGTGAGATATTATGCTTCCCCTATATCGCCAACACCTGATTGCATAACCGGAAAGGTTCGGGAGTTTCATAGGTGGGAATTCTTGTAGCTCTAGTTCTTCTTCCACGGATATTTGGTTTGAGATTGGGATTTCTTACCGAGTATTCGTTCTTGATCCGTACCTTGTTGATTTATTTCTCTACCTAAATTCTAAGTGGCTTCTCAATTTATGGATATGTGACCAATTCAAGAGGAATGCATTCGTTCATTTTGTTTGGATGTGAAGACTTTATGTTGCAATTTTCATTCCGTTGGATTCAGCTTCAATATTTATCTGTCAATGTGCTAACGGTGGTCAACCTCTTTAGGATGGCTCCCGCTAAGAGCACCAATCAGAATCAGAATCAAGATCCGCCACCACCTCCACCTCCTCCGGAGGCAAGGCAAGCTGTGATGGCCGCAACCAATGCAAACACACAGTTGATCATGCAAATTCTTCAAGAGCGC
Source organism: Triticum aestivum (assembly GCF_018294505.1). Classification (NCBI taxonomy): domain Eukaryota; kingdom Viridiplantae; phylum Streptophyta; class Magnoliopsida; order Poales; family Poaceae; genus Triticum; species Triticum aestivum. Next base: position 304,770,161 of record NC_057812.1, read on the forward strand.
AATCAAGGCAACCAAGGGAACCAAGGCAACAATCAGAATCACTTTGCTACACTCAACCAGTTCCTTGCTAACGGGCCAAATACTTTCAGCAATTGTGTTGAGGCAACTGATGCTGTCGATTGGCTTGTGGATCTGTGCAAGCATTTCGAGTGCAGTAACGTCAGGCCTGAGGACTTCATCAAGTTTGCTTCCTTCCACTCAAAGATCAAGCTACAGAATGGTTCCAGCAATACAAGGATTCCAGAGGTGGACGTGCTATTACCTGGGATGAATTCCGTCAAGATTTCAGAGCTCACCATATCCCTTAGAGCGTGGTTGAAAGCAAGCGTGAGGAATTCCGCAACCTGAAGCAAGGCTCTTTGTCTGTCTATGACTACAACAAGTTGTTCCAGAAGCTCGCCCGCTTTGCCAAGCAGGACGTCCCTGATGAGAAGAGCATGATATACCAGTTCAGGGGTGGTCTCAAAGAAGAAATTCAGGTAGCTCTTGTTCTCTTTGAGCCCTTGAGATACGATGAGTTCTAGAACATGGCATTGAAGCAAGAGGCCGCTCAACTGAGGTGTGATGATTCCAAGAAGCGAGTCAGAGATGCTACTCCGTCTTCCTCTGCTCAAGTGGCCAAGCAGCAGAAGTATTGGCTTCCTCCTCCTCCGTTCCGTCAGCCGTATCAGCAGAAGAGCAAAGGTGGCAGTGGATCTTCCCACCCACCCAACCCTGGCTTTCAGAACAAGACTTCGTCTCAAGCTCCAAGATCAAGTGCTCCGTATCACCATCCGCTTTCAGAGGTCACGTGCAACAAGTGCCAACAGAAGGGTCACTATGCCAACAAGTGTTTCAACCAAAGGCGTCTTCCTCCTCCTCCTCCTCCTGTGAGATCGGCAAGTACAGCTGTGGTCAAGCATAACCCCAAGCACGCCAAGGTCAACTTGATGAACGCAGCTCAGGCAGAGGATTCGTCAGATGTCATCAAGGGTAACCTTCCTGTTAACGATGTTCCTGCAAAAGTTCTATTTGACACGGGTGCATCACATTGTTTCATATCGAGACCGTTTTCATCTAAGCATGGTTTGGCTTTGCAAATTTTGCCTAGTCCATTAGCAGTTGTCTCTCCCGGTAGGCACATGCATGCTAACTCCATTGCTCCAGATGTTACTATCACCTTGGGTGACTACAAGTTTCTATCTTCTCCTACGGTTCTTGGTGACTCTGATATTGATCTTATTCTTGGAATGGATTGGCTTTCTAAGCACAAGGCACATCTTGATTGTGCAGCCAGACAGATTCAATTGACTCATTCGTCTGAGGATTTAATTGTCTTTGCCGCTCGGGATAATACTATCCGTCTGTTTTCTCTCAATGAGAAGGGTGAACTGGATGCTATCTCGCAAATTCCAGTCGTTTGCGAATATCAAGACGTCTTTCCAGAAGAGCTTCCAGGAATGCCTCCGCACCGGCCAATTGAATTTGTCATTGATCTTGAGCCTGGCACGGAACCTGTGTGCAAGCGTCCTTACAAGCTCGGACCTGAAGAGTTGAAGGAGTTGAAGAAGCAACTCGATATTCAAGAGAGAACGGGTCTCATCCGGCCTAGTTCTTCTCCGTGGGGTTGTGGTGTTCTTTTTGCGAAGAAGAAGGATGGAACGGACCAACTTTGTGTTGATTACCGTCCATTGAACAAGAAGACCATCAAGAACAAATACCCACTTCCCAACATCAACGAGCTGTTCGAACAACTCAAAGGTGCCCAAGTATTCTCCAAGCTTGATCTCCGTATGGGTTATCATCAGATTCGAATCCGTGAGCAAGATATTCCCAAGACGGCTTTCAGGACAAGCTATGGTTCATATGAGTACACTGTCATGTCTTGTGGCCTCGTCAACGCTCCTCCGACGTTCTCTCGCATGATGAACTTCATCTTCAACGCCTACACCAATGACTTTGTTTTGGTCTATCTCGACTACATCCTGGTTTTCTCGAAGAACAAGGAAGATCATGCCAAGCACTTGCGTTTGGTGCTTGATAAGCTGAGGGAACACCAGTTCTACGCCAAGTTCTCCAAGTGCGAATTTTGGCTCGATGAGGTTCTTTATCTTGGTCATATCATCTCTGCCAATGGCATTGCGGTGAATCCTGAGAAGGTGTCTACAATTGTGAATTGGGAACCTCCTCAGAACGTGAAGCAACTCCGTAGCTTCCTCGGTCTCGCAAGCTACTGTCGAAGATTCGTTGAAAACTTTTCTAAGATCGCAAAGCCTCTCTCAAATCTTCTCCAGAAGCACGTCAAGTACGTTTGGTCTCTGGAGTGTGACATTGCTTTCAACACTTTGAAAGAAAAATTGATCACTGCTCCAGTTCTGACTCCGCCTGATGAATCCAAGCCGTACGAGGTCTTTTGTGATGCCTCTCTCCAAGGTCTTGGTGCAGTGTTGATGCAAGAGAAGAAAGTTGTTGCTTATACCTCTCGCCAATTGAAGCCCAATGAGAAGAACTACCCCACTCATGACCTCGAGTTGGCGGCAGTTGTGCATGCTCTTTTGACTTGGAGACATCTCTTATTGGGAAGAAAAGTGGACATTTTCACTGATCACAAGAGTCTCAAGTACATCTTCACTCAGCCTAATCTCAACCTCAGGCAAACTCGATGGGTCGAAATGATTCAAGAGTATAATTCGAGTATCGAGTATACTCCAGGCAAGGCCAATGTGATTGCTGACGCATTGAGCAGGAAGGCTTATTGCAACAGTCTTATTCTCAAGCCTTATCAACCCGAGCTTTGTGAAGCTTTCCGCAAACTTAATCTGCAAGTTGTTCCTCAAGGTTTCCTCGCCAACCTTCAAGTCTCTCCTACCTTGGAAGACCAGATTCACCAAGCCCAGCTTCTTGATGCTATGGTGAAAAAGGTGAAGATTGGGATTGCCAAGAGTCAACACAAGTACAAGTGCTACCGCCTTGATGACAAGGATACTCTCTTCTTCGAGGATCGTATTGTCGTGCCCAAAGGTGAACTTCGTAAAGTGATCATGAACGAGGCTCACAATTCTCTCCTCTCCATCCACCCGGGGAGCACGAAGATGTATCAGGACCTCAAGCAGGCTTATTGGTGGACTCGAATGAAGCGCGAGATTGCTCAATTCGTGAATGAGTGTGATGTCTGCAGAAGAGTGAAGGCAGAACACCAAAGGCCAGCTGGTCTCCTCCAACCTCTTGCCATTCCAGAATGGAAGTTTGACCACATTGAAATGGACTTTGTGACTGGGTTTCCAAAGTCCAAACGTGGCAATGATGCTATATTCGTTGTCATCGACAAACTCACCAAAGTGGCTCATTTTCTGCCTATCAAAGAGTCAATCACTGCAGCTCAATTGGCGGAACTCTATACCTCTCGGATTGTCTCTCTGCACGGTATTCCACAGGTGATCTCTTCAGACCGTGGCAACATCTTTACCTCCAAGTTTTGGGATTCTTTTCAGAAGGCCATGGGCACCAACATCCGCTTCAGCACAGCTTTCCATCCTCAAACTAGCGGTCAAGTCGAGCGTGTCAATCAGATTCTTGAAGAACGAGATATGTACCTAAAACAATCTGAGTGTGCCCTGAGAACGAGATATGTGCAGCTCCTATCGGGATTTGTCGGCACATTCGGGCGGTCTTGCTGGTTTTGTTTTAACCTGTCGAAGTGTCTTGAAGAACCGAGGTACCGAGTCTGATCGGAATGTCTCGGGAGGAGGTCTATTCCTTCATTGACCGTGAGAGCTTGTCATGGGCTAAGTTGGGACTCCCCTGCAGGGATTTGAACTTTCGAAAGCCGTGCCCGTGGTTATGGGCAGATGGGAATTTGTTAATGTCCGGTTGTAGATAACTTGAACCTTAACTTAATTAAAATGAATCAATAGTGTAAGTTACCGTGATGGTCTCTTCTCAGCGGAGTCCGGGAAGTGAACACGGTGTTGGAGTAATGCTTGCGCAGGTTGTCCTCTAGTTTCTCGTTCGCGCTTTGCCTCCTCTTCCCGCTCTCTTTTGCGAACAGGATAGCCACCATATATGCTAGTCGCTTGCTGCAGCTCCACATATTTTACCTTGCCTTACCTATAAGCTTAAATAGTCTTGATCGCGAGGGTGCGAGATTGCTGAGTCCCCGTGGCTCACAGATTACTATTAAACCAGATGCAGGGCCTGACGATTCCGCTCCAAGTGACGCGCTTGAGCTCAAGTGGGAGTTCGACGAGGACTCTCAACGATACTACGTGTCTTTCCCTGATGATCAGTAGTGGTGCCCAGTTGGGGGTGATCGGGACCGTGTCGCTTGTTGGGTTATCTTTTATTTTGGCGCCGTAGTCGGGCCATGAGTGTTTGGATGATGTAATGTTATTTATGCACTTTGTGTGACGTGGCGAGTGTAAGCCAACTATGTACCTCCCCTTTTATTATCTATATTACATGGGATGTTGTGATGATTGCCTAACTTGCGACATTGCTTTCAATGCGGTTATGCCTCTAAGTCGTGCCTCGACACGTGGGAGATATAGCTGCATCGAGGGCGTTACAAGACTCCTCAAGGAGGAAAAATGAATAAAGTTGGAAGTAATGCCTGACCATACCAAACCATGTGGATGGCAGGATTTGTAATAAAGTACTTTTTGGAATTTGGATTTTTGAAAAATGGTTAAGGATGTAATAAAAGATTTGATATGAAAATAATATGATTTATGGATAAACTAGTGCATTTCATTTTAGGCGTGGTAGTACTCCATAAAGCCACAGGATCAAAGAAGAAAGAAACGTGTTATTCATGACGGTCCATAGACGGGAGCTGGACCAAATAAGTTGGAGTTTTGTATGATCGTCACCACAAGGGTATGAAGGAAGAAGTACTATTGGATTTAAAGGAGATGTAATGTTGGAATACGAAATGATAATCCTCGAAAGGATGAGTTAAATTTGTACAAGAGTTGAAGTGGGCCATAACCCACAGGCCCAGGAGTTAATAAGAAGCAAGCACACTCTTGCTAAAGGAAGATATTTTGGAAGAAAACTCTGAGCTAATCAGCCAACATTTTTAGGAGGATACGAAAACCCGAGAGTTGTGAAGAAACGTTAGATGTCTTGTTCAGCTTGCAGAAACATTGGAATTATTCGAACTCAGTTCGTTGACAAGAGAAATTCTGCAATGCTTGTGAGTATGCCCAAGTGTTAGAATACGTGATTCGATGTCTGCATATGTAGTAATGGTTCAAGTACGGGATGGATTGGCCCCCATACCGGAGACTTCTATCATGAACTATCATATGTTGATGGAAAATCGGAGAGCCTTGAAAACCTTAGAAGAGTGTCGACACGTCAAGCCATAAAACCATAGAATGGTAGGATGATGGAACCCTTTACAGGCAACCGTTGCCAATCGTAGGATATACGGTGAGATTCAACCCCGGCCATTTTTCCTGCAGGAGAAGCCATAAATTGTTGACCGCCAGGAGGCTCCGATAGTTTCTTAGTATTGACGACAGACATGTCATATCCGAAGACCCACTCCTCGGAAGAACCTCATGACCAGGATTGAGAGGACACAAGATTTTGAGAAAAAGATCATGCCCCTACTAGGAGAGCACCAGTGAAAGAGTTATTCCAGGGAATATGAGAAGACCGACACCGTCAACTCAAAAGAAATGAGCACATGAGTTTTGGACGGGACCATAACCCTGCTTTTAAGTGTGGTAGCACACTAGACCATTCCGGTCAATGGAATTGCTGGAAGACCCCAAAACCCTAACCTTTTCTTGCTAGCCTCTTCGAATCTCGAGGACGAGATTCATTTTAAGTGTGGTAGGTTTGTAACATCCCAAAATTCTAAATTTTGGAATGTTATATTAAATAAATAATTTTGGTTATTTGTTTGATTTTTGTGTGAATGACTGTGTGAATTTGAGTGGAATTCGAAAAAAATTCAAATGAGAGGGAATAAAAGGACTTTCCCAATTTTTTTCCATTTTGAATCCCTATTTAATTTTTAGTTTGAAGCTTGTCAGAAAAAAAAAATCTCTGATAAAATAATAATATGAGAGGAGTAATATGACACTCCAGAAAATTAGAGACAATATTTGACAATTTATTTGAAACTCAAATTTCCCTTCATTTTGGAGTTGTTGCAAAAAAATATTTTTAAAAAAATTATTTTATTTCGTTATGAAAATATGTTCATGATTTAATAAATATTTTTCTGAATATTTTGATATATAATATGCCTATATAAATTATTTTTCTTATTTTGTATATATTTTTTTCCTCGCTGTTTAGAGAAAAAGAGAAAACCTGCGGCCAGGCCAGGCGCACCGGCTAGCCCAGCCCAGCGCTAGCGGTAGGGCTAGCGCACGCTCGCTCGGGAGCAGCCCCAGGAGGCGTCCCACCCCTCCCTCTCACGATCTCTCTCTCCCTCGTTTTTTTCTCTAGCACATGGACCCCGCCCCGCTCTTTTCTTTTTCCCCACGTACATGTACAGAAACAGAAACCTATACGTACGCGCCGCCGCCGCCGCGTCCGATCTTCGTAGGAAACCTATCCCGAGTCTTCCCCTTCCCCAAGCAAGTTGTCCTATAAGTACCCCCGCCCCTCCTCTCTCGATCCCCTTCAAAAGCCCTCGCTAAAACCCACCACAGCACCCGCACTCGTCAAACCGATCTCGCTTCGGTCACCGCCGTTCACCGTCGTTTCCATCGTCGGTGAGCCTCCTCGAGATCCTTCCCTCTGGACTTTGATTCCCCTCGCCTTTGCGCCCCTCATTGACATATTTTCGTCACCCAGGTTTGACCGGAGCCACCGCCTCAAGCTCGCAACGCCGTCGGAGTTCATCCAGAGCACGGGAGTTTACGCCGACGCCCGCTCGACTCCGACGTATTCTCGCCTCACTATCCACAGAAAATCGGACCCACCCGGAGTTCTCCATCCACTGGACATCGCCGTCTCCGCCACCGGTCACCGGAGCCACCACCCCGCCGGCGCCCTGCTTCTTTGCCACCGCCGTTTCTTCACTGTAAGTCACGTAGGTGTTAGCTCCTTCGTTTTTTTATTAATCAAAGCGCTAAGTGCTAGATCGGTTTTAGTAGATCGGTTCTTTAGATCAGTTGGTTTGGTTTAGTACACGGTTTATTATGGTTTAGATCGAACCAGTTTGCCAGTTTCTGTTTTAAACGTACGTGCACGTTTCTGTAAAGTTCCGCCCGAGCAACGGTTAGTTACAGATCGCTCAGCTCCTAGCCCAGTAGACTTGCCTGTTCTGCATTTTTTTTTAAATTTTCGTTACTATAAAAAACAGAAAAGTTTCAATCTTAGATATTCTATAACTCTTATGTTTTAGATCCAAATTGAGTGATTCTTTTTGCATTGTGTCACAAATTTGTTGAAGTTTCTGTTTGCATACTTAGTTTTCAATTTTGACCAGATTAAATTTGAGTTTGATGAAATTTGTTCAAATCACTATTTTGGCCGTATCTTGAGTTTTATGAAATATTTTTTTGATTCATTCTTTTTGCTACTGTTTTGTTATTGTTTTGTTTATCCAGTAGCATATAGTTATTTATTTTAGTGTCTTGTAAATTAGGGTTTTAGGCAAAACAGTATTGTTTTAGTTCTAGTTTTGTTTTAAGCATAATTAGAGTTTTAATTTAGCTTTTTATGTGTTTCCTTTTGCTAGTAAAACTTTATGAAAATACTTTATGTTAACTTAGTTGATTTAAATTTTATTTTCTGTTGAAAATATTAATTTAGTATTTTCTTTGTTAAGTTTTGTTTAGGACAAAACTATTTTTGTAGTTAAGGCAAAAGGTTTTCCTAGTAGGTTCTTTATAGTTTTCTCCTATTAGTTCTTTCGATGTGCTATTTGTTTTGTGTTGGGTTTTCTTATTGAGTTTTCTTTTGATTGTTAGATTTGCTTGCTAGAATGCTTGCTTATGTGAATGTCATGTTTGTTATTATAGATTTCATCGGAGAGTTGCGAATAGTCCTATCAAGTTAGTTTCGAGAGCATTGTTATCTTCATCAACTTACCAGGCAAGTTCACTTTGACCATGTTTTTCATACCTATGTTTTATTTGCATGTAGAAGCACCTTTTCAATAATCCCGCCAGTAGTGATATTGATTTCTTGTATTTGAGTAGAATGCATGAGGTAGGAACCCATCTCCCTGTTATCAAGCCCGGGACGTTATATAGTTTTAATGCTACGCTATAGTAGACGGGGTTTGGTATGAGTGCATGAGTACGTCAATGGCGGCAACTTCATGATGGCCCCGGCAAGGACTGCATCTTCAGGACTCCTCAAGATTTCGAGACTCGAGACAAGAATTCAATACACACTACTAGGTGAAGGACGGTTGACGGGCACCCTGGAGAAACCAGTGGTTGGCCGAGATGCATGGAGAAGCGCCATGACATCTTGCGGAAAGCTTCACCCAGACTCAAAGAGACGGAAGAATACTTCATGCCCGGAAGCTTACCTGTGCAACCGCAAGTCACTATGGGCTCTGGCTTGGTTGACCTTAGTTGTGACTCTGGCTGGGACGGTTCTAGCAGATGAAGAACTACGGTAGGATTGGATGAGCACCGGACAGTGGTCAGAGGAACTCTTCGGAAGTGGCCAGGAAATGTTCTCGGAATGGGATGAGAATTGGCGTGCGGTGTTGTTATGTTGTAAGTAGACCGACTGCCAAGCTTCATTGCATTCGGAGTTCATTTGATGCCCCAACGGATACTTATAGCGGCATTATAGCTGGTCTTTTCGTCGGACGTTTTCAGTCTCCGGAAACCATGCCGGGCTGCATCTCTCCCCTCTTCTCTCATACCAACCCGCTCTCCACAGACCACCTAGGCCCAGCCTACCCCTCTTTGCGCACTGCATAGACCTCTCTCGCGCATCCAAAACTTACCTGAACCCAACCCGGGTTGTCGTTACCAATGGGTCCGGATCATCCCCAAACGTCTATATAACATCACCGTTTTCTTATTTGGATTCCCTAACCCATTTATCCGAGACCGTCCGATTTTGATCGGAGGGTCCAAACCTAATCCTTTTGTCCCTATATGTAGTCCAACGCCTACCCAAATCAAACCAAACCCTAGTTTCTAGGCCTCATGTCCCATCCATCCATTTCAGTCCGCCGCCACCCTCTGTCCAAATCCTCCTCGGAGTCCACATCGAGCCAACCACAGCTTCCAACCTTCCTCCTTGTCCACCTACCACCCAACCTCCAGATCCATCCATATGGACCCTTGGATAGAGATCCAACGTCCAGGAGGTGCTCCCTACAACTCCCGCAAGCCCCTCCTTCCATGGTTCCACTCCACACCCGAGCTTGTCCTCAAGAACGACGCCGCCCTTGCCGACCGCCGTCGACCAGGCCAGTGCTCTGCCGTCCCGTGCCCTTCCCTCTCCTTCCTTTCCCCCCATCTTGTTTCTTCTCCTCCTCTCAGGGTCTCTCTCCCGTGGATCATAGGGACCTCGCCGCCGCCGTTCAAGCTCTCCGGCCGGATCTTCCTCTCTGCCGTCCGGGACGAGCTCCCCATGCCCGGATCCGCTCCTCCTCGCCTCATCCACGTTGCTGGGACCCACACCATGGACCTCTGCAACCTCCTAGAGCAAAACCTCCTCGCCAAGCCGCCTCCCCGTTTGATCCCCCCCGACGTGGGTCGATTCCACAGCGCACGTAGCAAACGACGAACGCCGAAGCGAGCAGCTCCTCCTTCGTCGCGCCAAGTATTGAAGCAACACGTGGCCCCGCCTCCGCTCACATCCTTCGCCAGCGCCAAGCCTCGCTCGTGTTGATCGCGACCCTGCATCCCTCGCCGCCGGCCTCTACTTCCCCTGCACCCTCTGCTTTGAGCAGGAGAACGAGACACGCCCTGGACCCCTGCCTCACGCCCCTCTTCGTCGTTTCGTGTCGCCTCCCCGTGCCTGAGTGCTCGCGCCGGCCATATCCCTCGCTGGGGTGCCCCGCCAAGTTTCCTCTGTTGCGTCACCGCCTGCGTCCTCCTCTGCTTCACATCGAGACCACAACCACCTCCTGCTTCTATCCTCGTTCGAGGGGATGATGACTGATACGTCTCCAACGTATCTATAATTTTTGATTGCTCCATGCTACATTATCTTCTGTTTTGGATGTTTATGGGCTTTATTATACACTTTTATATTATTTTTGGGACTAACTTATTAACCCAGAGCCCAGTGCCAGTTTCTGTTTTTTCCTTCTTTTAGAGTATCGCAGAAAAGGAAAATCAAACGGAGTCCAATTGACCTGAAACTTCACGGAACTTATTTTTGGAAGGAAAGCAACCCGGGAGACTTGGAGTCCACGTCAAGGAAGCTTGGAGGAAGCCACGAGGTAGGGGGGTGCGCCCACCCCCCTGGGCACGCCCTCCACCCTCGTGGACCCCCTGACGTACTTCTTCCGCCTATATATCTCCATATACCCTAAAATGATCGGGGAGCACAATAGATCGGGAGTTATGCCGCCAGAAGCCTCCGTAGACACCGAAAACCAATCTAGACCCGTTCCGGCGCCCTACCGAAGGGGAAATCCTTCTCTGGTGGCCATCTTCATCATCCCGGTGCTCTCCATGATGAGGAGGGAGTAGTTCTCCCTCGGGGCTGAGGGTATGTACCAGTAGCTATGTATTTGATCTCTCTCTCTCTCTCTCATGTTCTTGAGGTGATACGATCTTGAGTATCGCGAGCTTTGCTATTATAGTTGGATCTTATGATTTTTTCTCCCCTCCTCTACTCTCTTGTAATGGATTGAGTTTCCCCTCTGAACTTATCTTATCCGATTAAGTCTTTAAAGATTTGATAACACTTGATGTATGTCTTGCCGTGCGTATCTGTGGTGACAATGGGATATCACGTGATTCACTTGATGTATGTTTTGGTGACCAACTTGCGGGTTCCGCCCATGAACCTATGCATAGGGGTTGGCACACGTTTTTGTCGTGATTCTCCGGTAGAAAATTTGGGGCACTCTTTGAGGTTCTATGTGTTGGTTGAATAGATGAATCTGAGATTATGTGATGCATATCGTATAATCATACCACGGATACTTGAGGTGACATTGGAGTATCTAGGTGACATTAGGGTTTTGGTTGATTTGTGTCTTAAGGTGTTATTCTAGTACGAACTCTAGGGCTGTTTGTGACACTTATAGGAATAGCCCAACAGATTGATTGGAAAGAATAACTTTGAGGTGGTTTCGTACCCTACCATAATCTCTTCGTTTGTTCTCCGCTATTTGTGACTTTGGAGTGACTCTTTGTTGCATGTTGAGGGATAGTTATGTGATCCAATTATGTTATTATTGTTGAGAGGACTTTCACTAGTGAAAGTATGAACCCTAGGCCTTGTTTCCTAGCATTGCAATACCGTTTGTGCTCACTTTTATCATTAGTTACCTTGCTGTTTTTATATTTTCAGATTACAAAAACCTTTATCTACCATTCATATACTACTTGTATCACCATCTCTTCGCTGAACTAGTGCACCTATACAATTTACCATTGTATCGGGTGTGTTGGGGACACAAGAGACTCTTTGTTATTTGGTTGCAGGGTTGTTTGAGAGAGACCATCTTCATCGTACGCCTCCTATGGATTGATAAACCTTAGGTCATCCACTTGAGGGAAATTTCCTACTGTCCTACAAACCTCTGCACTTGGAGGCCCAACAACGTCTACAAGAAGAAGGTTGTGTAGTAGACATCAAGCTCTTTTCTGGCGCCGTTGCCGAGGAGGTGAGTGCTTGAAGGTATATCTTTAGATCTTGCAATCGAGTCTTTTAGTTTCTTGTTTTATCACTAGTTTAGTTTATAAAAGAAAACCATAAAAATGGAATTGAGTTTACCTCATACACTTCATCTTTTTAATATCTTTTGTGAGTATGATGGGAAGGAAAATTGTTCCATAGTGTTAGAAGAAGAATGCATTAAAATGTTTGGCATTAAATCTTTGAATGATGAGCATGATTGCAATGTTGTTAGTATGAACTCCTTGAATATCCATGGTACTAATGATGATTGCACTAGTTATGATGAAAATGTCTCCTGTAAACATGTCAATTTTTGTGGAGTGCATTGGGTTTGTAAGTACACACCAAATAGGGAAGATAGATATTGCAAGAGGCATAAGTACTTAGAAACTAAATTGTTGCAAGAAAGGCTAGATGATTGTGCTGAAAATTTAAATTTTCTTGGCCGTACTTGTGGACTTTGCAATGAACGTGGTCATTTAACCATCTGATGCAAATTGTTTCATGATCTAATCATTTCCAAAAATTGTGATGACTTGATTTATCTTGCACATCATAATGAAGTTAGTTTGCTTATGGGTTACGAAGAAATGAAACGTATAACTAACTATCTTCCAGTATTTTCCCGTGATAAACTTCTTGGCTTTGATCTAGAGGAAATTTATATGTATTGTGTCACAACCCTAGCTAAGCCTTTGCTTGTCCTTGCCAGATCGTCATATCATCATGTTTAATTTTCTCAGAAACTTGAAATGGGGATGGCAGAAACCCCTAGCACCACTCAAACCAACTAGGGTTACCAAAATACTTTTTCAATGACCCAGAATGCCCTTTGGAAATGTTCATGATTTCTGATAAAGGTGAAAACCTCTGCCAAAAATGATGAATATAATTATGGGTCATTCCTGGATTTTTGAATTAAATCATAATGTATTTGAATTGGGGCATTTGAATTCTATATATATTTTACAATGTATTTGAATTGGGGCATTGGAATAATTTGTGGGCCGTTGGAATAAACCAACTAGTGTCCACAATTTGTCTCAGGAGTTTTAAAAATGGAATTAACATTTTTACTAATTCAAAACAGAGGAATAAAAATAGAAAACAAAAATAGAAAGAGAGAGAGAGAGAGAGTTACCTGGCCTTACCTTGCTGGCCCAGGTTCTGTGCAGCCCATCTGGTGGCCCAGCCCACCACCGCTGCCAGTCGTCTCCCACCTCTGCCAGAAGGCAGAGGCGTGTCGACGCACGAGCAATCGGCGTGGCCACCTCCCTGCTTGCTTCCTCTCTTCCCCGACCCTTCTCGAGACGCCAGGCGACACACACGAGCCCCCTCTTGCTCTCCTCTCTCTCTGTGGTCGATCTCCCTCACTCGCCAATCTCTCTCCCCTCCCCTCGCTCTCTCCGTTTAGCTCACCCGAGCGAAGCCGTCGCCGCCGACCAGCGCTCGCGCGGCCACAGCCACCCCCTTGCTCCCCTGACGCGTCCGAGAGCTCTGCCACGTCGTCCTCATCTTCTTCACCGAGTCATAGGAGCTGGGTCGCCCTGTGATGCCGCCAACATCATCTTCTTCCTCGCCGATCGCCGGAGATCCCCCTTGCTGCCCCGACTGCTCCGGACCGTCTCCGAGCTCGCTGACCTCCTCATCCGACTCGCCGTGAGCCTCTGACCCTGCCCATCCCTCTCTTCTTCCCCGTAGGCCTCCGTAGCCACTGGACCGCCTACGCCTGAACCCGCCGCCGCCTGCGCTCGCCGTCGACGCAACTCCAGCGACCAAATGGTCTGCCCAACGCGTCCAACCCACTCACCACATCGCGTAGGCCCCCGCTAGCGCCTCAGCTCGCTAGCTCGCGCACTGCAGCACTGCCCGCGCTCACGCCCGAGCTCCGGCTACCGCACTTGTCGCTGTTGCTGTTGCTACGGGCCGCCCTAGCCACTGCTGCTTGCACTGCTCGATGCGGACGAGCACGGGCAACACGTAGATGCCCTCCGCCGCGCTTTAGGCCGCCGGAGGAGGAATTCCGGTGAGCCTCCGCCGTGCATGCTGTCGCCGCCGGCTAAACTCTGGCCTAACCACAAGTTAATTAAGCTAATGACCATGCTAATCTAATCCTGGGTCATTGACATGTGGGCCCCGGCCCCACTGACATTTTAGTTAGGTTTAAATTAAGGCTAATTAACTATATTAATTAGCTGAGTGGATGGCATATGGGTCCCACTGTCAGGTTTGACTCTGGTTAGGCGCTGTTGACCAGCTGACGTCACAATGACTCAATGCTGACGCAATAACTCATTTTCTGGATTTATTCTTATTCAGGAAATTCCAGAAAATGCCCTAAACTTCCAAAAATCATAGAAATTCAACCGTAACTCCAAATGAAATAATTTATAAATGAAAAATTATCAGAAAAATATGAAGAATCTGTTTATGGCTTTCTCATGTATGCTTGAACAACTTACATTCACTGTATATGACAATTTGAACCAATGGTATTTGAAATGCCTCATGTGGAGTTCAAATTTAAATCTAGTGTTCAAACCAACTCCATTTAAATCGTTGCTAGCTGCATTAGCTCAAATCACAGCATATTGCCATGTCACATTCATGCATCATATTGTTGCATTGCATTGATTGTGTTTCCTCTCTGTTGTCGGTAATTGTCCCCTCTCAGTAGACGTTGCTTCGATGATGTGATCGATGACACCGATGGAGAACTATACTATCTTCGGAAGTGTCAGGCAAGCAAAACCCCCTTGTTCATTCTGATACAATCCCACTCTCTCTCTCTTGATCTCTTTTACTGCATTAGGACAACAACAATTCAACTGTTACATGTTGCGGTAGTTGAACCCCTTTCCTCTGCATGACCTGTCATTGCCACAGTAAATAGATGAAACACACTAGCATGAGTAGAAGTTGTTTGAGCCCTGATGTGCCTACTCATCCATGCTTGTTTGTCATGCCTGCTATTGCTTAGAGTTGTGTCAGGTCTGATTCATCGGGGATGAATTGAAAAGTTGTGAACATGTCCTACTGTGTGTGAGCTAAGTGTGTTGAACACGATTTGGTAAAGGTATCGATGAGAGGCCATGTAGGAGTACATGGTGGGTTGTTTCATTGGAACCGTCCTTAAGCACCGAGATCTGTATGTGTGATTTAAGAACCAGCTACTACCACACATTGGGCCCGAAACCAATGGACCCTCTCGGCTTCTTAACCACCCTAGTTCTCTGTCCAGGAGTTACAACTAGTTTCTGGTGTTTATAGGTTATGTGTTGGAGGCCGTGCGTAGCGCTGACCCTAGGGGTGGGCTATGATGCGGTAGATACACCGTGGCAAGGCATGCCGGGCGCCTGTTTGGTGTCTCGGAACCCTGTACACATCGTCCGGGGCTGTATGTGGAAACCTCGGCCGGACTCCCTGCGGATGGAACCTGGATAGGCGATAAACCTGGACTAGAGACTTGAGTGTTTAGGTAGGCCATGGCCGACACCCTCGTTGGTCTTCCACTTGAAGGTTGCCGAGTACATGTCGTGTAAACGACGGTAAGTGGTAAGAGCGTGTGTGAAGAAGTACACCCCTGCAGGGTTAACTTCATCTATTCGAATAGCCGCGTCTGCGGTAAAGGACTACTTGGTTGCCTATACAGTTCATAGATAACTTGAAGTGGATACTCTAAAACTCGCAAGATAAGTGTGAGTGCTATGGATGGCCTTCTCGTAGGGAGACGGGAGCGGATCCATAGTGGTGTATTGAATGGTGAATATGTGGACTCGTGTGTGCCACCTCAAAAGAGTTGCTTGCAGTCGTAGTTCAGGTTAGCCATTGAGGCAAAGCTGGCTTGCTGCAGTTAAACTCCACCACCCCGTTTATTGATACTGATGCATATATAGATAGTTCTGATGTAAGTCTTGCTGGGTACATTTGTACTCACGTTTGCCTATTTTATGTTTTGCAGAGAGACGTCAGTCTCGCTAGTAGTTCCGTGTGGACTTCGATGTTTAACTTGATACCTAAGCTAAGATCTTGTGCCCTCGGCAGGATCTGGTAGATAGTCAGGCTTCTTAGCCCTTTTCATTTGTAGATGTCTGTACTCAGACATGTTAAGCTTCTGCATGTGCTTTGATTTGTATGCTATGATTGTTGGGTCATGAGACCCATGTTTGTAATATCTCACTCCTCGGAGCCTAACGAATAAATATTTGAGTTGTAGAGTTATGTTGTGATGCCATGTTGTATTTACACATATCGAGCATATTGTTATGGGGAAATGTAGTCTAGTGCTTCCATGAGCCATAGTAGTCCACTATAGCACGGTTCACCGGAGTCCTGTTAGCCCAACACTACTACTCAGGACACTTGACTGGCCGGCATGTGTTTCACTTCGTTCCTGTGTCTGTCCCTTCAGGGAAATGTCACGTGGTGACATCCGGAGTCCTGCCTAGCCTGCTACAGCCCGGGTTCCCGGAGTCCTGTTAGCCTAGTGCTACAGCCCGGATTCACACGCTGCTGACCGACATGCTCGATGTGATTCATGTATGCCTGTCCCCATAGGTTAGTGCCGCTTTGGGTTCACGACTAGCCATGTCGGCCTGGGTTCTCTGTTATATGGATGCTAGCGACACTATCATATACGTGAGCCAAAAGGCGCAAATGGTCCCGGGCCATGGTAAGGCGACACCCGTGGGAATACCGTGCGTGAGGCCGCAAAGTGATATGAGGTGTTACCGGCTAGATCGATGTGACTTGGAATCGGGGTCCTGACATATTGTGCGGTGAGTTGTATTTAAAATCCTTATATTGCCAACTACATAAAGAAAAGAAAAAAAAATAGAAGATGAAGAGAATAATGAAAGGGAAGAGACTTCCCAATACCCTCCTATTATTTCTTATGATGAATCAGGTAACGAGGAAGAGCCTCCTATTCAACCAATCTCATTAATAAGGAGCTCCAAAAAGAGGATTGAACCCACACTTGAGGTGAAGAAGACGAAAAGAAAAAGGAAGAGAGGTAAAAAGATATCTCCCCCAAATAATGCTGCTCCTATTACTATTGTGCCTCATGAAAATATAATTGGGGAAGATAATGATATTTCTTATGATCTTGAAAATCTTTTTGGCACTTGCTTGGAAGAATATGATAATTGCTATACTATTGGTGCTATCCATACTATTAATGATGAGAGTGATTATGCTTATGATATGAAAAGGCCCAAGCTTGGGGATGCTATGTTTGATGAAGATGATGTTTTTGAGAATATATTTGCTGCAATTAATGTTTGTCCCAATCTTGGGGAAGCTACGTTTAGTGAAGATGATATTTTTAGTCTCCCAAGTTTTGATATGCAAATTTATAATGATGATAGCATGCCTCCTACCTATGATGATTATTGTGATGATACTTATGCTATAAAAAGTAGTGATTATATTTATAAAACTTTTCATGATTATTATTACCCCTTTTCTGAACATTACTCTTTTAATGTGGAAACAATTTATAGTATTCGAGTCTCTTATGATACTCCCACTATTCCGAATGAGAAGAATTTTGCTTATGTGGAGAGTAATAAAAATTCTATGCTTGTAGATCATGAAAAGAATGCTTTAGGTGCTGGTTATATTGTTAAATTCATTCATGATGCTACTGAAAATTATTATGAGGGAGGGATATATGCTTGTAGGAATTGCAATAATATCAAGTTTCCTCTCTATGTGCTTAAAATTTTGAAGTCATGCTTGTTTTACCTTCCTATGCAAGTTGATTCTTGTTCCCACAAGTTTTTTACTCACAAAATCCCTATGCATAGGAAGTGGGTTAGAATTAAATGTGCTAGTCATATCCTTCATGATGCTCTCTTTATGTTTCAATTCTTATCTTTTATGTGAGCATCGTTGAAATCATCATGCCTAGCTAGGGGCGTTAAACGATAGCACTTGTTGGGAGGCAACCCAACTTTATTTTTGTTCCTTGATTTTTGATCCTGTTTAGAAATAAATAATTTATCTAGCCTCTGTTATGATTGAGTTTTTTATGTTTTAATTAGTGTTTGTGCCAAGTAGAACCGTTGGGAAGACTTGGGGAAAGTCTTTTTGATCTTGCTGTAAAAACAGAAACTTTAGCGCTCACGAGAATTGCTACCATTTTTATTTGGAAAGTGATATTTAGTTAATTATTTTTGAAGATTATTAATAGAGAAATTCCTCACGTCCAGAAATTTATTTGAGAAATTTATGAATTCCATAAGTATACGTTTGATCCAGATTACTACAGACTGTTCTGTTTTTGACAGATTCTGTTTTCTATGTGTTGTTTGCTTATTTTGATGAATCTATGAGTAGTATCGGAGGGTATGAACCATAGAGAAGTTGGAATACAGTAGATATAACACCAATACAAATAAAGAATGAGTTCATTACAGTACCTTGAAGTGGTGTTTTATTTCGCTAACGGAGCTTACGAGTTTTCTGTTAAGTTTTGTGTTGTGAAGTTTTCATGTTTTGGGTAAAGATTTGATGGACTATGGAATAAGGAGTGGCAAGAGCCTAAGATTGGGGATTCCCAAGGCAACCCAAGGTAATATTCAAGGACAAACAAGAACCTAATCTTGGGGATGCCCCGGATGGCATCCCCTCTTTCGTCTTCGTTCATCGGTAACTTTACTTGGAGCTATATTTTTATTCGCCACATGATATGTGTTTTGCTTGGAGCGTCATTTTATTTACTTTTGTTTTTCTTACTGTTTGAATAAAATAACAAGATCTAAAATTCTTAAATGTTAGAGAGTCTTCACATAGTTGCATAATTATTCGACTACTCATTGATCTTCACTTATATCTTTCGGAGTAGTTTGTCATTTGCTCTAGTGCTTCACTTATTTCTTTTTAGAGCATGGTGGTGGTTTTATTTTGAAGAAATAGATGAATTCTCGTGCTTCACTTATATTATTTTGAGAGTCTTAAATAGCATGGTAATTTTCTTAAATAATCCTAATATGCCAGCAATCCAAGAATAGTAAAAACTTTCTTATGAGTGTGTTGAATACTAAGAGATGTTTGATGCTTGATGATTGTTTTGAGATATGGAGGTAATAATATCAAAGTCGTGCTAGTTGAGTAGTTGTGAATTTGAGAAATGGTTGTGTTGAAGTTTGCAAGTCCCGTAGCATGCACGTATGGTAAACGTTATGTAACAAATTTGAAACATGAGGTGTTCTTTGATTGTCCTCCTTATGAGTGGCGGTCGGGGACGAGCGATGGTCTTTTCCTACCAATCTATCCCCCTAGGAACATGCGCGTAGTGCTTGGTTTTTGATGACTTGTAGATTTTTGCAATAAGTATGTGAGTTCTTTATGACTAATGTTGAGTCCATGGATTATACGCACTCTCACCCTTCCATCATTGCTAGCCTCTTCGGTACCGTGCATTGCCCTTTCTCACATTGAGAGTTGGTGCAAACTTAGCCAATGCATCCAAACCCCGTGATATGATACACTCTTTAACACATAAAACTCCTTATATCTTCCTCAAAACAGCCACCATACCTACCTATTATGGCATTTCCATAGCCATTCCGAGATATATTGCCATGCAACTTTCCACCGTTCCGTTTTTTATGACACGCATCATCATTGTCATATTGCTTTGCATGATCATGTAGTTGACATCATATTTGTGGCAAAGCCACCGTTCATAATTTTTCATACATGTCACTCTTGATTCATCATAATCCCGGTACACCGCCGGAGGCATTCATATAGAGTCATACTTTGTTCTAGTATCGAGTTGTAATCTTTGAGTTGTAAATAAATAGAAGTGTGATGATCATCATTAATAGAGCATTGTCCCAAAAAAAGGAAAAAGAAGAAAGGCCAAGTAAAAAGAAAGAAATGCCAAATAAAAAAGGGGGAAAGGCCAAAAAAAGAAGAAAGTCCAAATAAAAAAATAAAAAAAATAAAAGGGACAATGCTACTATCCTTTTTCCACACATGTGCTTCAAAGTAGCACCATGATCTTTATGATAGAGAGTCTCTTGTTTTGTCACTTTCATATACTAGTGGGAATTTTTCATTATAGAACTTGGCTTGTATATTCCAACAATGGGCCTCCTCAAGTGCCCTAGGTCTTCGTGAGCAAGGAAGTTGGATGCACACCCACTTAGTTTCTTTTGTTGAGCTTTCATACATTTATAGCTCTAGCGCGTCCGTTGCATGGCAATCCCTACTCCTTGCATTGACATCAATTGATGGGCATCTCCCTAGCCCATTGATTAGCCGCGTCGATGTGAGACTTTCTCCTTTTTTGTCTTCTCCACATAACCCCCTCATTATATTCTATTCCACCCATAGTGCTATGTCCATGGCTCACGCTCATGTATTGCGTGAAAGTTGAAAAAAAGTTTGAGATTACTAAAGTATGAAACAATTGCTTGGCTTGTCATCGGGGTTGTGCATGATGAGAGCATTCTTGTGTGACGAAAATGGAGCATGACTAAACTATATGATTTTGTAGGGATGAACTTTCTTTGGCCATGTTATTTTGAGAAGACATAATTGCTTAGTTAGTATGCTTGAAGTATTATTATTTTTATGTCAATATGAACTTTTATCTTGAATCTTTCGGATCTGAATATTCATACCACAATTAAGAAGAATTACATTGAAATTATGCCAAGTAGCACTCCGCATCAAAAATTCTGTTTTTATCATTTACCTACTCGAGGACGAGCAGGAATTAAGATTGGGGATGCTGATACATCTCCAACGTATCTATAATTTTGATTGCTCCATGCTATATTATCTTCTGTTTTGGATGTTTATGGGCTTTATTATACAATTTTATATTATTTTTGGGACTAACCTATTAACCCAGAGCCCAGTGCCAGTTTCTGTTTTCCCTTGTTTTAGAGTATCGCAGAAAAGGAAAATCAAACGGAGTCCAATTGACCTGAAACTTCATGGAACTTATTTTTGGAAGGAAAGCAACCCGGGAGACTTGGAGTCCACGTCAAGGAAGCTTCGAGGAAGCCACGATGTAGGGGGGCGCACCCACCCCCTAGGCGCGCCCTCCACCCTCGTGGGCCCCCCTGACGTACTTCTTCCGCCTATATATCTCCATATACCCTAAAACGATCGGGGAGCACAATAGATTGGGAGTTCCGCCGCCAGAAGCCTCCGTAGACACCGAAAACCAATCTAGACCTGTTCCGGCGCCCTGTCGGAGGGGGAATCCTTCTCCGGTGGACATCTTAATCATCCCGGTGCTCTCCATGACGAGGAGGGAGTAGTTCTCCCTCGGGGCTGAGGGTATGTACCAGTAGCTATGTGTTTGATCTCTCTGTCTCTCTCTCTCTCTCTCTCGTGTTCTTGAGGTGATACGATCTTGATGTATCGCGAGCTTTGCTATTATAGTTGGATCTTATGATGTTTTCTCCCCCTCTACTCTCTTGTAATGGATTGAGTTTCCCCTTTGAAGTTATCTTATCGGATTGAGTCTTTAAAGATTTTAGAACACTTGATGTATGTCTTGCCGTGCGTATCTGTGGTGACAATGGGATATCATGTGATTCACTTGATGTATGTTTTGGTGACCAACTTGCGGGTTCCGCCCATGAACCTATGCATAGGGGTTGGCACACGTTTTCGTCGTGATTCTCCGGTAGAAACTTTGGGGCACTCTTTGAGGTTCTATGTGTTGATTGAATAGATGAATCTGAGATTGTGTGATGCATATCGTATAATCATACCCACGGATACTTGAGGTGACATTGGAGTATCTAGGTGACATTAGGGTTTTGGTTTATTTGTGTCTTAAGGTGTTATTCTAGTATGAACTCTAGGGCTGTTTGTGACACTTATAGGAATAGCCCAACTGATTGATTGGAAAGAATAACTTTGAGGTGGTTTCGTACCCTACCATAATCTCTTTGTTTGTTCTCCGCTATTTGTGACTTTGGAGTGACTCTTTGTTGCATGTTGAGGGATAGTTATGTGATCCAATTATGTTATTATTGTTGAGAGGACTTGCACTAGTGAAAGTATGAACCCTAGGCCTTGTTTCCTAGCATTGCGATACCGTTTGTGCTCACTTTTATCATTAGTTACCTGGCTGTTTTTATATTTTCAGATTACAAAAACCTTTATCTACCATCCATATACTACTTGTATCACCATCTCTTCGCCGAACTAGTGCACCTATACAATTTACCATTGTATTGGGTGTGTTGGGGACACAAGAGACTCTTCGTTATTTGGTTGCAGGGTTGTTTGAGAGAGACCATCTTCATCCTACGCCTCCTACGGATTGATAACCTTAGGTCATCCACTTGAGGGAAATTTGCTACTGTCCTACAAACCTCTACACTTGGAGGCCCAACAACGTCTACAAGAAGAAGGTTGTGTAGTAGACATCAACGATGCGCCTCTGCCATCGAGGGCCACCTCCGTCTGGATCCTCCAAGTACCACGTCGCCGGCAGCCATTCCCGCCGTCCGTCGCTCTGTACCTCGCGCCCCCGCTACTGTTTCTGCTATTCAGAGACGAGAGCAGTAGCGCCTCGTCCCGCTCCCCGCGTTGACTGCACACGGCCTCACCTGGGCCACCCCTCCAGCGCCTCCAAATCAGGCCCAACATCTCCGGCTCCCAAGGCCCAGGGTGAGCAGCCCCCGGTCGTTCCTTTGATGGGATTCATGTTCTAGATGCAGCGCGATGACATTTTTTTCTTTCAGATCTACGAATTTAGCTATTATCCCAAGATTTGCAGAAAAGTCCCTCTAGATCATGCATTTCATATCTCACAAACTATGCATCTTATGTAAAAACTTTAAATATGAAAAATGCCTAGAATTTTGTCTAGTTTCATAATATGCAACTTTTATCCATGTTTGAAATGTTTAAAATGCTGTTTGTTTAAATTTGCTTAAATGCCATGCTAAAATGTTTTATTTCATAAGTAAATAACCGTAGCTCCAAATTAAATAAACTTTATATGTAAATGGGGTAAAAAAATCCTAGTTTAACATGGTGGCCTTACTTTGCATGTTTAACAACTCTAAAATTATGTTTAGGGCAGAACAACACCAAATTCATAATATTCGTATGAGGACTTTTCCGGAATTGTTGTTCGTTGTTTCTGGCCTCATTTAATCTTGCCTAGATAGGTAGTTTTATTATGCTTCACCCCTTGCCATGTTTAATAACATTTAATATTGTTGGATACATAAACGAGAGTGAACTAAATGATTGAATGTGGTGTTTCGTCAACATGCAACTCGTTGCATATTGAGCTCCACTTAACTTGTAGAGTTGTTTGTGCACTTTGCCATGCCATGCCTCATTAAACCGGACATGCATCATACTTGGTTGTGCATCATGCCATGTTTATGTGATGGTTGTTTACTATGTTGCTTGCTTCTTTTTGGGTTGCCTCTCTCGTTAGCTTCGGTTTCATTCTGGAGTTGTGAGGATCTGTTCGACTACGTCCGTTTGTCTTCTTCATGGACTTGTTCTTCTTCTTGCGGGATTTCAGGCAAGATGACCATACCCTCGAAATAACTTCTATCTTTGCTTGCTAGTTGTTCGCTCTATTGCTATGTCGCGCTACCTACCACTTGCTATATCATGCCTCCCATATTGCCATGTCAAGCCTCTAACCCACCTTTCCTAGCAAACCATTGTTTGGCTATGTTACCGCTTTTGCTCAGCCCCTCTTATAGCGTTTCTAGTTGCAGGTGAAGATGAAGTTTGTTCCATGTTGGAACATGAATATTGTTGGGATATCATTATTATCTCTTATTTACTTTAATGCATCTATATACTTGGTCAAGGGTGGAAGGCTCGGCCTTATGCCTAGTGTTTTGTTCCACTCTTGCCGCCTTAATTTCCATCATACCGGTGTTATGTTCCTTGATTTTGCGTCCCTTGACAGTTATGGGAACCCCTTGATAGTTCGCTTTGAATAAAACTCCTCCAATAAGGCCCAACCTTGGTTTTACATTTGCCTAACAACCTATCACCTTCCCTTGGGTTCTGCAAACCTGAGGGTCATCTTTATTTTAACCCCCCGGGCCAGTGCTTCTCTAAGTGTTGGTCCAAACTAGAGCCCCTTGCAGCGCCACCTCGGGGAAACTTGAGGGCTGGTTTTAGTTGTACAGATTGCTCATCGGTGTGCCCTGAGAATGAGATATGTGCAACTCCTATCAGGATTTGTCGGCACATTCGGGCGGCTTTGCTGGTCTTGTTTTACCATTGTCGAAATGTCTTGTAACCGGGATTCCGAGACTGACCGGGTCTTCCCGGGAGATGGAATATCCTTCGTTGAGCCTGAGAGCTTGTGATGGGCTAAGTTGGGACACCCCTGCAGGGTATAAACTTTCAAGAGCCGTGCCCGCGGTTATGGGCAGATGGGAATTTGTTAATATCCGGTTGTAGAGAACTTGACATTTCACTTAATTAAAATGAATCAACCGCGTGTGTAGCCGTGATGGTCTCTTCTCGGTGGAGTCCGGGAAGTGAACACGGTTCTTGTGTTATGCTTGAACGTAAGTAGTTTCTGGATCACTTCTTGATCACTTCTAGTTCACGACCGTTGCGTTGCTTCTCTTCTCGCTCTTATTGCGCATGTTAGCCACCATATATGCTTAGTGCTTGCTGTAGCTCCACCTCACTACCCTTTCCTGCTCATAAGCTTAAATAGTGTTGATCTCGCGGGTGTGAGATTGCTGAGTCCCCGTGGCTCACAGATACTTCCAAACAGATGCAGGTGCTGATGATGCCAGTGCAGGGGATGCTACCAAACTCAAGTGGGAGTTCGACGAGGATTCGGGCCGTTACTATGTTTCTTTTCCCGATGATCAGTAGAGGAGCCTAGCTGGGACGATCGGAGATCTAGCATTTGGGGTTGTCTTTCTTTATTTTGGTTCCATAGTTGGACCTTGATTGTATTCTGGATGATGTATGACTATTTATGTATTGTGTGAAGTGGCGATTGTAAGCCAACTCTTTATCCCTTTCTTATTCAGTACATGGGATTGTGTGAAGATTACCCCTCTTGCGACAAACCTACCATGCGGCTATGCCTCTAAGTCGTGCCTCGACACGCGGGAGATATAGCCGCATTGTGGGTGTTACACAAGAGCTCAAGCTTGGGGATGCCCAAGGCACCCCAAGTAAATATTCTAAGGATACTCAAGCATCTAAGCTTGGGGATGCCCCGGTTGGCATCCCATCTTTCTTCTTCAACAATTATCGGTATACCTTGATTTTTGTTTTGTTAACATGATTTGTGTCCTTTATGTTTTTTGTTTTTCCATTAAGAACCATGATAGTATGAGATAGCCCTTCATTGGTTTATAGAATGCTTCACGTGCTTCACTTATATCTTTTAAGTATGATCTTATAGAATTGCTCTTTGTGCTTCACTTAAATTTTTTGAGTATGGTTTTATAGAATGATTCGTGTGCTTCACTTATATATTTTGAGCTTGGATATTGGTTAGTCTATATTAATTGTAGAATGCTCCATGAACTTCACTTATATCTTTTGGAGTATGAATAATACTATCATCTAAAGTGGATTTAGAAGAAGTTTGCTCCCACTATTCCGAATGAGGAGAATTTTGCTTATGTGGAGAGTAGTAAAATTTCTATGCTCATAGATCATGAAAATAATGCTTTATGTGATAGTTATATTCATGAACTCATTCATGATGCTACTGAAAATTATTATGAGGGAGGAATACATGTTTGTAGGAGTTGCAATAATATCAAGTTCCCTCTCTATATGCTTAAAGTTTTGAAGTTATACTTGTTTTTCCTTCCTATGCTAGTTGATTCTTGTTCCTATAAATTATGTGCTCACAAAATCCCTAGGCATAGGAAGTGGGTTAGATTTAAATATGCTAGTCATATTCTTCATGATGCTGTCTTTATGTTTCAATTCTTATCTTTTATGTGAGCATCATTCAAATCATCATGCCTAGCTAAAAGGCATTAAAGAAAAGCGCTTGTTGGGAGACAACCCAATATTTACCCTTACTATTTTTATATGTTCTCATGATTAAGCTAATGTATTAATCTTGTATTATAGCTTTTGTTTCAATAAAGTGCCAAGTAAGACCTTTGGGAAGACTTGGGTGAAAGTTAATGTGATCTTGCTGTAAAAAACAGAAATTTTGCGCTCACGAGATTAGCTGCCATTTTTTTTTACAGAAGAGTGCGATTGAGTTGATTATTTTTCAGAAGATTAATAGACAAATTACTCACGTCCACCAATTTATTTCAGAATTTTTGGAGTAGCATAAGTATGGTTGGTGTTCAGATCATTACATACTGTTCTGTTTCTGACAGATTCTGTTTTCATTGCATAGTTTGCTTATTTTCTAGTTTCTATGGCTTATATTTCTCAATATAAGTTGTATAAATGATATGGTACAGTAGGCATTGTGTGAGAACAATTATGAGCCTTGTCTTTGACAGTACCAAATTGAATGGTTTACTCTTTATCATACTAACCTATCTCACGAAGTTCAGTTAAGTTTTGTGTGATTGAAGTTTTCAAGCTTTGGGTGAGATATCGATATGAGGAGAATAAGGAGTGGAAAACTCTAAGCTTCGGGATGCCCAAGGCACCCCAAGGTAATATTCAAGGAAGACTCAAGCACCTAAGCTTGGGGATGCCCCGGAAGGCATCCCCTCTTTCGTCTTCAAAACTATCGGTATACCTTACTCGGAGCTATATTTTTATTCATCACATGATATGTGTTTTGCTTGGAGCGTATTTGCAATTTTACTTACCGTTTGAATAAAATCATTGTATCTGAAATCTTGAATGAAAAAAATCCTCCCATGGCTATTTAATTATTTGAGTACTCAGTATTCTTCACTTATACCTTTTTGGAGTAGTTTGTCATTTACTCACGTGCTTCACATATATCCTATGAGTAAATGGTTGAATGAATTGAATATCATCAATCTGAATTTATATACGTTTCATATGCTTACAACATGGGGAGTAATGACTTCACACATAATGAGTATAGGTAGTAAACTTATTGGAAGTTAGCAAACGCAGAATTGGTCACTTCAACAATTCATGAAAGAATATTGAAGGAAGAGAGATTTCACATATAAATATACTATCTTGGACATCTTTTGCAATTGTGAGCACTCATTAAAATATGACATGCTAAAAGGTTGATGTTGGGCAAGGAAGACAACTTAATGGGTTATGTTTTCCTATATCCGAAACGCTATATTGTCTTGGATCATCCAACATGTTGAGATTGCCTTTCCCTCTCATGCTAGCCAAATTCTTTGCACCAAGTAGAGATACTACTTGTGCTTCCAAATATCCTTAAACACAGTTTTGCCATGAGAGTCCACCATATCTACCTATGGAGTGAGTAAGATCCTTCAAGTAAGTTGTCATTGTTACAAGCATTAAAAATTTCTCTCTAAATATGTATGATTTATTAGTGTGGAGAAAATAAGCTTTATACGATCTTGTGATGTGGAAGAAATAAAAGCGATGGACTGCATAATAAAGGTCCATATCACAAGTGGCAATATAAAGTGACGTTCTTTGGCATTAAGATTTTATGCATCCAACCATAAAAGCGCATGACAACCTCTGCTTCCCTCTGCGAAGGGCCTATCTTTTACTTTTATCTTCTACCCTTATACAAGAGTCATGGTGATCATCACCTTTCCCTTTTTACACTTTTTCCTTTGGCAAGCACTTTGTGTTGGAGCGATCTGGATATATATATCCACTTGGATGTAGGTTTTCATAAATTACTATTGTTGACATTACCCTTGAGGTAAAAGTTTGGGAGGCGAAACTATAAGCCCTTATCTTTCTCTGTGTTCGATTAAAACTTTGAACCCATAAATATCACGTGAGTGTTAGCGGTTGTGAAAGATTAAATGATAGTTGAGTATGTGGAGTTTGCTGAATCAAAGCTCTTACATAGACCCTTCCCGAAAATAAGATGAATTGCAATTGTTTGATGACTAAGAGCATGATTTGTTAGTTTTCAAGAAAGTTTATGATCTATACTTTAACATGTGAATAGCTTGTTACTTGATCATGAAAAGATTTATGAGATGAGCTACTGTTATGACATATAATGATGCTAGAAAAGGTGATTGAAATTATCATTGATCAAACTTGTGCACCTGCTAGCATTCACACTTCATAAATTATTTCTTTTATCATTTACCTACTCGAGGACGAGCAGGAATTAAGCTTGGGGATGCTGATACATCTCCAACATATCTATAATTTATGAAGTATTCATGATATTATATTATCCATCTTAGATGTCTTATATGCATCTATATGCTATTTTATATGATTTTTGGGACTAACCTATTAACCTATAGCCCAGTGCCAGTTTATGTTTTTTCCTTGTTTTTGACTTCTACAGAAAAGGAATACCAAATGGAGTCCAATTGACGTGCCAATTTTGATGAATTTTTATGGACCAAAAGAAGCTCCGAGAGTAAAAGAGTTGGGCCAGAAGAGTCCCGAGCTGTCCACGAGGGTGGGGGGCGCGCCCTACCCCCCTAGGCGTGGGCCCCTATCTCGTGGACAATTTGGAGACCCTCCTGACGTGAAACCGATGCCAAAAATTCCTATAAATACATAAACCCCCAGAAAATAACCTAGATCAGAAGTTCCACGAGAAATCAATCTAGGCCCTCTCTGGCACCCTGCCGGAGGGGGCCATCATCATCGGAGGCTATGGAGGAGGATCTTGGAGGGGCCATCATCACCATGAAGACCAAGGACCAAAGGGAGAACCTCTCCCCATCCAGGGGGAGGCCATGGAGGAGGTATCACAAGGGGGAGAACCTCTCTTCCTCTCTCGGTGGCACCGGAGTGCCATCGGGAGGGGAATCATCACGGCAGTGATCGTCTTCATCAACATCACCATCATCATCACATCCTCATCTCTTTTACGTGGTCCACTCTCCGGCACCCCGCTGTAATCCCTACTTGAACATGGTGCTTTATGCCACATATTATGATCCAATGATGTGTTGCCATCCTATGATGTTTTGAGTAGATATCCTTTGTCTTTGGGTTGATTGATGATCTAGATTGGTACGAGTTGTATGTTTTTTGGGTGCTATCCTATTGTGCCCTCTGTGTCGCGCAAGCGTGAGGGATTCCCGCTGTAAGGTGTTGCAATACGTTCATGATTCACTTATAGTGGGTTGCTTGAGTGACAGAAGCATAAATCCAAGTAAGGTTGTTGTTGCGTATGGGATAAAGGGGGCTTGATGCTTTAATGCTATGGTTCGGGTTTACCTTAATGATGTTTAGTAGTTGCGGATGCTTGCTAGAGTTCCAATCATAAGTGCATATGATCCAAGAAGAGAAAGTATGTTAGCTTATGCCTCTCCCTCATATGAAATTGGAATGCATATGTTAGCTTATGCCTCTCCCTCATATGAAATTGCAATGGCGACTACCGGTCTTGTTAACGATTGCCTAGGATAACTCCGCATACCGACCCATCATTATTCCATACTCGCTATTTATAATATTTAGTAATATATCCTAACTTTATGATAACAACACCTACTTTTATATTTCAGCTCTCCGATATCATGCAAAGTTATCCTCTTCATACCCACAACGTAGTTTTATTTCTCATTTCTAGTTGGAAGCAAACGTTCGGTGTACGTAGAGTCGTATCAGTGGTAGATAGGGCTTGAGAGAATATTGATCTTACCTTTAGCTCCTTGTGGGTTCGACACTCCATACTTATCACTTCCACCACTGGGAATTGCTATCATGATTCCCTACACTTGGGGATTATCAATAGCACCCATAGTTCACATCGCCATGTGACCAACACCCAAAGAGTTTACTAGAGTCAATAATCTAGTTCACATCGCCATGTGATTAGCACCCAAAGAGTACTAAGGTGTGATCATGTTTTGCTTGTGAGAGAAGTTTAGGCAACGGGTCTGTCACGTTCAGATCCGTATGTATTTTGCAAATTTCTATGTCTACCATGCTTTGCATGGAGCTACTCTTGCTAATTGCTCCCACTTTCAATACATATCAATATTGCGACTTAGGGTCACCTGAATTGGTGTCAAAGCTTGCATCGACATAACTCTTTACGACGAACTCTTTATCATCCATAATTGAGAAATATTTCCTTTGTCCTTTTCAGGTACTTCAGGATGTTCTTGACCATTGTCCAGTGATCCTCTCCTGGATTACTTTGGTACCTCCCTGCCAAACTTATGGCAAGACACACATCAGTCCTAGTACACAACATAGCATACATGATAGAACCTATGGCTGAGGCATAGGGAATGGCTTTCATTTTCTCTCTATCTTCTGCAGTGGTCGGGCTTTAAGTCCGACTCAACTTCACACCTTGTAACACAGTCAAGAACCCTTTGTTTGACTAATCCATTTTGAACTTCTTCAAAACTCTACCAAGGTATGTGCTTTGTGAAAGTACTATTAAGCGTCTTGATCTATCCCTATAGATCTTGATGCCCAATATATAAGCAGCTTCACCGAGGTCTTTCATTGAATAATTATTATTCAAGTATCCTTTTGTGCTATCCAGAAATTCTATATCATTTCTGATCAACAATATGTCATCCACATATAATATCAGAAATGCTACAGAGCTCCCACTCACTTTCTTGTAAATACAGGCTTCGCCGTAAGTCTGTATAAAACCATATGATTTGATCACCTCATCAAAGCGTATATTCCAACTCCGAGATGCTTGCACCAGTCCTAAGATGGATCGGTGGAGCTTACACACTTTGTTATCACCTTTAGGATCGAAAAAACCTTCTAGTTGCATCATATACAACTCTTCTTTAAGAAATCCATTAAGGAATGCAGTTTTGACGTCCATTTGCTAGATTTCATAATCATAAAATGTGGCAATTGCTAACATGATTCAGATAGACTTAAGCATCGCTAAGGGTGAAAAAGTATCATTGTAGTCAACTCCTTGAACTAGTCGAAAACCTTTTGCGACAAGTCGAGCTTTGTAGATAGTGTCGGTGGGAACGACACCTATGGGATCACAAGAATCCCTACTGTGGTTAGCGGGGCGCAGGGTCGTGAGAAGAGCGGATCAAACAGATAGCACACGGTTTGTTTATCTAGGTTTGGGCCGCGAGGATGCGTAAAACCCTACTCCTGCTTTGGTGGATTGTATATCTGTGTTCTTGAGCTAGCTATGGGGCGTGAGGAGCTCCAAAAAGCCGAATCCTTCCTCTGGTCGCCTCGGGCCTCCTTTTATAGAAAAAAGGGGTTGCCACAGTGGCACACATGAGGTGGAAAGGGTACAGTGCTGCGAGGTTATCCCTCGCACCACATGACAAGGCGCATTTAATGCGTCTTGCTTAGGTGTCCTTGCTTTATCGGGGACAGGGGAGAAACCTGTCTCGTCCGTCGCCGCTCCGTCTTGTGTCAACACGCGCCCTGGCCAGCGACGCCTGCGATGCCATGTAGGTAGGCAGGCAGCTGAGGTGGCGCAGTGGTGGGTCTTCACGAAGATCTGCATGCCGCCACGCGGGTGCCTGCTCAGCTGGTTGGGTCGGCAGCTGCATGCATGCGGTGGTGGAGGTTTAGTCGGCGTGGGCCTGATGGTAGCCCTGCGGGTGTCCTCGGCAAGGGCCTTGCCGGGGCCCCGGCAAGGGTCTTGCCGAGGCGCCTGCTGTCATCCCCGGCAAGGCGCTTGCCGGGGCCTTGTGGTCTTCCTCGGCTGGGATCCCGCCAAGGGTTGTCGTCTCCTTAGTGCATATCTGATCTTGAATGTCTTCACAAAGATCTGCATGCCGCCACGGGATGTCTCCCGAATCCTTGCCCTTTGGGGGCAGTGGACTCAAGGGTGATTTGCTCCGTAGGCGCGGGACGAGGCGCCGCGGCAAGGGTCTTGCCGGGGCTGCTAGAACTGTCTCCCAGCAAGGATCTTGCCGGGGGAGTCCGCTTCGTCCCCTTTACTCTTCGTGGTCTTGGCCTTGGCGTCATTCTAGTTCTCTTGAGCTTCGGTATTACCCTGGCTCACCTCCCTTGGCTTGCTTGGTGTGGTGGTATCCGCGGCTCAGACTGCCCGTGCACAGTTATAGGGGCACAAAAAGTGCACCCCTCTTTTTGTACACCGACAGGAGCCCCCGGGCCTGGGCCACACATAAGCGCAACGCGTTGTTGGGCTAGGCCCAAAAACGGTGCGCGGGCAGGCGGGGCGGTTTTTACCGCGGTAAGATTCTTCGCGCGCTGTGCTTCCCACGATTCCCGCGCGTGGCGCGGCATGGGGAGGCGCGTGTGACGTGGGCGGAATGCGTGGGGTTGGTTCCCGCAGGCATGCGTCACATCGTAGTAAAGGGGCGGTTTGCGCCTTCCCCATAAATGGAGGGAGGCGTGGAGGCACGTCCCATTTACTGAATGGGGATGAGGCGCGGTCTTCAAGGCATCCACTCCCCACGATCACGGGGTGGGGAGTGGTCATCTCACCCGTCCCCTCGGTTCTGCACGTCCGCCACGTGTCTCCCATGCGCCTGGGGTGGCAAACAGTGGAGGCGGGAAACCGGGCCGTCGCTGATTGGGGCGGCGGGTCGGTCCTGGCTCCCTGCGCCTTCCGTATCTTGATTGGCCGAGCGGGGCGGCCGAGCCCCAACCCTGATCCTTTATAAAGAGCGGGAGGGGGGGATGGCGTCCCGCATTCTTTCATCTTCTTCTTCAGCTTCTGCTCCTCCCTTCCATCCGTCATGGAGAGAGGGAATCCCGGTCCTTCAACAGTGGCGGCGAGGGTCGCCGCTCGACAACGCGTCCCTCCTTCTCCTGCGCCTGCGGTGGCAGAGCCAGCTGCGAGGGAAAGGGGAGGGGGCGAGGCCATGGGCGAGGCCGGGGCGCTTGGGGAAGAGGAGGACGGGGTGGCGCGCCGGCCTCGCCTTCGCCAGCAGCTCCTCCTCCAATGGAGGGCCATGTTGGGGATGAACCTTGTGAGTTCTTCGTCAGGCTGCGCCGGCCGCCGCGCTGTCGCCTTCGTCTCCCGACTCCATTTGCGCGGGAGGTGGAGCTGGATCCGCCGGAGTCGTTGCGGCTGCACATGAGGGGCTGCGGGATCAGTGGCACGCGGGTCCGCGTCGACTTCCCCGCCCCTCATGTGATGTATCTTCGTCGGGGATGGAAGACATTTGCTCATATCCATCGCTTGATGGAGGGGCTCACTCTCCATTTTAAACTGATGGAGGGTGGCCTTCTCTCCGTCAAAGTCTTCGGGCTCTTTGGGACCCGTGCAAGGTGCTGCGTGGAGAGCTCTTCTGATAGTGAAGACTCCTCCTCGGGCGGGAGTGACGAGGAGGACAGCGGCAGCGACGACGAGGGTAGTAGGCGGCAGGATGACGGGTCCGACTAGGTGCCGGGTGCCGCTCCGTGCGGCACCGGCGACCCCATCATCCGTGTCGCCGGCTCCCTGAAATTTTCGGGGTCGTCTCCTTGGGCGGCTGGCGTTGGGAGGCTGCGGAAGAGGAAGAGGGCGGGCGGCAAGGCCGTCAAGTCGGAGTACGCGGGCACCGATGCCTTCGACGCGTGCTGACGTCCTGCCGCCTCGTCTTCGAGCTCTGCTTCCGGCGCCGCCATCACCATCCAGCCTTTGGACGGCCACCAAGATGTTCTCTTGGTGTCTTCTGCCACCCGTAGCTCGCCTAGGCGCTCCTTTTGTCCCTTTCGCCTCCTTGACCTGCCTCCTGAGGAGAGGGACAAGAAAGGGATTACGGGCACCTTATCTCTTTTTAGTTTGTAAGCCTTCGGGCCTTTGTTGAATTTAAAACTTGTAATCCCATCATTCATGTTTTTCATTCCCTATGGACTGTACCTGAGTGGAATGTTTTTTTAATGAAAAAGGGATGCTTGCCGGGTCATTTGTTTGCGGGTGGAACCCACGACAAGGAGTAAATCCTTGATATCTTCAAGATAAACATTTCCTTGCCCGGCAACAGGCCTTGCCGTCTCCCCACTTCGCTCGACCTTCCTCACGCCTTTGGCGGAGGCAGGGATGAGGCGGGTTCAGGCTCCTTGTTTCATCCTTTTGCTGTCGCAACTACAACCAAACTTGGCCCCAGGAACTAGCCCTAGGGCCTAGAGTTAGGGGAGCACGGTAGCTTAGGGGAAAATGAGGTTTCACATACCTCAGTCCATAATGGAATGCATGATAAGGGATGAAGAACTTATCTGAAGCCGCAGTCCCCGGCAACCCTGGTTCGTCGTGGGTGAATCTTTGCTCTTGCAACCCCCGACAATACTGGCTTGCCGGGGGCTAGATGCTGGTCTGTTCCTCTTTTTTTTCTCCCCGAGTGGTTCGGCACAGATATCTGTGTGTCCTGTGAACCAAAGAAGACAAAAGAAAGACAAAGAGATGCACACTCGACCTCTAAGCTAGGGGTTAGTCGCTGCTAAGCACTATCAACCCTAACTAAGGACGAGACTCGACCTAGCATGCATGCTATAACTTAGGGCGCCAGCGCTTCATTTATTTATGCTCAGGGTCTGCGCCTGGCTTTGTACAAAGGGTTACATGCGTCATCGGCAAGGCTCGTACAAAAGGTGGCTTGCCGGGGGGCCCGGCAAGCCGCGCCTCACGGGTAAAACTTGCGAAGATGCTCAATGTTCCAGGAGTTACTCACCGGAACGGCATCTTCGGTCTCCAGGTGGACTGCGCCGGGCCTGGTGACTCGTATTAACCGATAAGGGCCTTCCCACTTTGGCGTCAACTTGTTGGAATTCTTGGCCGATTGAACGCGCCGAAGAACAAGGTCGCCGTCCTCAAAGCTTCACACATGAACCTTGCGGCTATGGTAGCGGCGCAAGGCTTGCTGGTAGCGCGCTGCTCTCACAGCCGCCCGAAGACGATCTTCCTCAAGGAGCATTGCGTCATCTTGCCGCAATTGCTCTTGCTCAAGCTTGTCATAAGCGAGTACTCGAGGTGACCCGTATATGAGTTCCGTAGGGAGAACTGCTTCTGCCCTGTATACCAGGGCAAAGGGTGTCTGGCTGGTGGCTCGATTTGGTGTCGTTCTGATTGACCAAAGAATCGCTGGCAATTCATCAATCCAGCGCCTTCCACTCTTGTGCAGTCTGTCAAAGGTCTTTGTCCTCAGGCCCCGCAGTACTTCAACATTTGCCCTCTTAGCTTGACCATTGCTTCGTTGGGTGAGCAACGGAAGCGAAACAGACCTTGCTGCCGAGGTCTTGAATATATTGCATGAAGGTGTGGCTTGTGAACTGCGTGCCGTTGTCGGTGATACTATTGGGTACACCAAAACGGCACACCAGTCCTTTGAAGAACTTGACGGCTGACTATGTTGTGACCTTCCTCACCGCTTCCACTTCTGGCCACTTTGTGAACTTGTCGATTGCAACGTACAAGTACTCAAAGCCCCCGACGGCGCGGGGGAAAGGGCCTAGTATGTCAAGCCCCCAGACCGAGAAAGGCCAGGAGAGAGGAATGGTTTGAAGGGCTTGAGCTGGCTGATGAAGCTTCTTTGAATGGCACTGACACGCTTCACACCTGGTGACTAGTGTCGTCGCATCTTGGAGGGCGGTGGGCCAGAAGAAGCCTTGCCAAAACGCTTTGCTGGCAAGGGCCCTTGACCCGATGTGGGATCCACATACGCCTCCATGTATTTCCGCCAACAACCCCAGTCCTTCCTCTCGAGGGACACACTTCAATTTCACGCCGTTCGACCTCTTTCTGTACAGGACGTCATCGACGAACTGGTACATAGTAGAGCGACGGGCTACTTTTTCCGCTTCTTCCTGCTCCTCAGGAAGTTCCCCTGTTTGGAGGAATCGGACGGTATGCTGTGCCCACGCTGGAGCCTGGGGCTCGATGGTGAGGACTAAAGGCATTTCCTCCGCTATCGGAGCGGCTGTCTCCATGGCAAGAGCTTGATGCTCTGTCGGAGCTAGCCGTCCCGTGGCGGGCTCAGTGTCTCCGGCAACATCCTTGCCGGCGGCTTCGGGGAGCTCGGCGGGAAAGTACTTGCCGGGCCCTGATTTTCTCCTCTTGTTCTTCTCTGTTGATGGATCAACGAATGGCTAAGTTAGCCGAAGCACAAAGGTACCTGGTTCCACTGGTAGCTTGAGGGCAGCGCGTTTTGACAGGTAATCAGCGATATCATTCTCCGCTCGGGGAACGTATTCTGCATGTATACCATCAAAGCGCTCTTCCAGCTTCCTCACTTCATCGACGTAGGCCTTCATCAACAGGCTCTGGTAATCCTTGTTGACTTGCTTGACGACAAGTTGCGAGTCGCCTCTGACAACGAGTTTCTTGATTCCGAGGTCCGCCGCAATCCTAAGACCGGCAAGCAGCCCTTCGTACTCAGCCGTATTGTTTGTTGACACCTCCCTGGGGAAGTGCATCTGGATCACGTACTTGAGGTGCTCTCTGGTGGGCGCGACAAGCAGTACGCCAGCCCCGGCGCCTTGTAAGGAGAAAGCTCCATCAAAGTACATGATCCAGTCGCAACTTGCCTCCTTGCCAGGGAGAGCATTCTCTTGGGTTTCTTCGTCAGGCGTCATGGTCCATTCTGCAACGAACTCCGCCAGGACTCGACTTTGAATCATCGAGGTACTCTCAAACTTCAGGCCAAAGCTGGACAGCTCCAGTGCCCACTCTACGATCCTTCCTGTTGCGTCTGGATTGTGTAATATCCGTTGCAGAGGGAGGCGAGTGACGACAGTGATTTCGTGTGCCTGGAAGTAGTGACGCAGCTTCCTCGAGGCCATAAGAAGGCCGAAGAGCAGTTTTTGCACACCGGAGTACCTCGATCTAGCCCCCTGCAGGAAGGAACTAACAAAGTAGACCGGGTGTTGCATCATTTTCTTCTTCGGCAGCACTTCAATTGGCTGCGTTGTCTCGGCATCGGTGGCATCGGGCTCCGTCGCTGCTATTACCTCATCATCAATTTCTCTCTGCGCCACTAGTGCGGCGCTGACCACCTGGTTCGTTGCCGCCTGGTACAGCAGCAACGGTTCCTGTGGCCTAGGCGCAACTAGTATTGGCGCGAAGGAGAGGTACCTCTTCAAATCTTGCAATGCTGCTTCGGCTTCTGGCGTCCACTCCATCGGGCCCGCCTTTTTAAAAATCTTGAAAAAGGGAAGGGCGCACTCGGTGGACTTGGAAATGAACCTGCTCATGGAGGCAACACAACCAGCAAGCCGACGCACGTCCTTGACTCGCTCGGGCGCTTCAATCTGCTCTATAGCTTTGATCTTGTCCGGATTGGCCTCTATCCCACGCTGTGACATAAAGAACCTGAGAAGCTTGCCAAACGGGACGCCGAAGACGCACTTCTCAGGGTTCAGCTTGAGATTGATCTTGCGTAGGTTTGCAAATGTTTCTTGTAAATCTGATATGAGGGTTGCCCCGTTCTTGGTTTTGACCACTATATCATCCATATAAGCTTCCATATTTCTATGGAGCCGGGGTTCAAAACCAATCTGGACCGCCCTTGCAAACGTTGAACCAGCACTCTTCAACCCGAAAGGCATCCGTATAAAGCAATACATACCACATGGGGTGATGAATGCCGTTTTCTCTTCATCTTCCCTTTTCATGAACATCTGGTGGTAGCCGGAGTAGGCATCGAGGAATGACAACAGACCACACCCAGCTGTGGAGTCAACAATCTGGTCGATGCGCGGCAACGGGAAGGGGTCTTTTGGGACAAGCCTTATTAATATCTATGTAATCAATACACAGCCTCCACTTCCCATTTGCCTTGCGCACTACCACCGGATTGGCCAACCACGTTGGATGGAGCACTCCTCTTACCAAACCCGCTGCTTCCAGTTTCTGGATCTCCTCTGTGATGAACTCTTGTCGTTCCAAAGCTTGCTTTCTGACCTTCTACTTGACGGGCCGCACATGAGGACAGACAACAAGGTGGTGCTCAATCACCTCCCTGGGAACGCCGGGGATGTCGTATGCTTGCCATGCAAACACATCGACATTCGCCCGCAGGAAGGTGATGAGCGCGTCTTCCTATTTGTCGTCAAGGGTGGAGCTTATGGTAAAAGCTCCTCCCATGCCGTCCCCCTTGACAGAAACCTTCTTGGTTCCCGGCGGTGTGGCCCTGGACTTCTTGTTTCTGTCAGCAGAGCTCTCTGGCACGTTCTCGACGGGACCGCTACATTCCGAAGAGGTGCGCTTGCCGGAGTGGGTGCCTGAGGTCTCACCGGTCTTCTTCTTTTGCCTTCCCGGGGCTCTAGCGGCAGGAGCAAGCGCCTTAGCAGTGGCGGCTGCTGCAACTGCTTGTTGGTAGAGTTGGTCAGCGCAAATTAGCGCATCCTTCTTGTCTAATGGGACGGTGATGATCGTCACAGGCCCCGGCATCTTCAGGGTGTTGTAGGCGTAATGTGACGCCTCCATGAACTTGGCCAGCGCTGGGCGGCCAAGGATCCCATTGTAAGGCAAGGGGATCTTGGCAATGTCGAACACAATCCTTTCTGTCCTGTAGTTCAGATCACTCCCAAAAGTCACGGGCAACGTGACCTTTCCCTTTGGTTGACTTCTTCCCGGGTTGACCCCCTGAAACGTGCCCGTCTCTTCGAGGTCTTCATCAGGAATCTCCAATTTCTCGATCACGGCAGGCGAGATTAAGTTCAGACCGACCCCGCCATCAACTAGCATCTTTGTCGCCTTGAGGTTGCGTATTGTTGGTGAAACCAACAATGGCAAGCACCCGACTGCAGTAGTGAGATCAGGGTGATCCTCAGTGTAAAAAATGATAGGTGTGCTGGACCACTTCAGCGGCCTTTGGGCATCAAACGATGGTTCCGCCGCTGTAATCTCACGCGCCCACTGTTTAAGCTGGCGGTGAGATGTATGCAGCGAGGCGCCGCCATCGATGCACATGGCCTCTGTAGCTTTCTGAAATTCTTGGTCACCAGACTCATCGTCCTCTTCGTGATCATCGTCTTCTGGCTTTTTGTCATGGCCCCGGGCGGGCCTCTCCTGATGTTTATCTTTGCCGCGACGGCCCGCCTGGCCGTCACGCTTCTTGCCGGACCCCTCAGCACCGTCCTGGCCTTTCTCCTTGTCCCGCCTCTCATATTCGGCCCTCTGCTTCTCAGCAAGGAGCTCAACCTGTCGGCAGTTCTGGAGATCATGGCCTTTGGTGCGATGGATCTTGCAGTATTGCTTGTCGGAGTTTCCTGGCTTCTCGGCAGCCGCCAAGGCCCGGCAGGCGACACATCCGGCAATTTCCTTGCCGGGGTCATCTGCCTTGGTTTTCTTAGTGGAGTCGGCGTCATCAGATCCCTCGACAGCAAGCACAACTTTACGTTTGCGCTTCCTGTTGCGGCGCCGCCCTTTTTTGCCGGGGCGGCAGTATCCTCATCTGAGGAGTCGGTTTCCACGCCGGCATCTTCGCCAGGGTACTTCCTTCCCTCTTCAGCTCGGGCACATCTGTCAGCAAGAACATAGAGTTCTGCCACATCTTTCACCTTGTTCATTGCCAGTTCTTCGCACATATTGCGGTTACGCACGTTCTGATGGAACGCGCTGATGATGGCGGCAGGGTGAACATCAGGGATATTGTACTGTACCCGGCTGAACCTCTGTATATACTTGCGCAGACTCTCGCCTCCCTTCTGGGGAATGACACGCACGTCGCTTGCTTGGCCATGGGCTTGGTGACCTCCAGTAAAGGCGCCCACAAACTCATGGCACAAATCCGACCAGGAGGAAATAGAGTCTACCGGCAAGTGCATCAACCACGACATGGCGTTGGGTTTAAGAGCCAATGGAAAGTAATTTGCAAGCACCTTATCGTTGCGGGCTCCGGCGGCTTGCATTGCGATGGTGTAGATGCTGAGGAACTCAGACGATGAGTCTTGCCATTGTACTTTTCGCCAACGTCAGGTTTGAAGGTGCGGTGAGTGGGCCATTGGAACTGCCGCAGCTCACGGGTAAAAGCCGGACAGCCTACCTCGTAAGGTAGGCCTCCAGGGCTCTCCAGGGCCGGGTGGTTCACAACAGACCCTGCTCGCCTGTCTGACTGGTGGCGCGCTCCGCGCCGGTGCTCGATAGTGGTTCGAGCGTCTTCATGGGCTCGTTCTCGAAGAACTTGGCGCTGGTCACAGTGGGTTCGCGGGTCATACCATGCTATGGAGATGTCGTCGCCCGCGACGTCGCGATGAGCCGGCGTCCGCGGTACCGGATGGGGAAGAGGTGAATGCATCGTGGTCGCGGCGCCGCCGGCTTTTCCGCCACTGGTCCGCGGGACTCCATCGGAGCGTCAACCCGGGGGCCCCACCGGACTTGGTTCGTCTTTGTTGGCCACCACAACAAGGCTTCGGATAGTGGCTCTCCATTCGTCGAGTTTCCCCGTAGTGCGAGGAAAGTCGAGGAGCAACTGCGTGCGTGCCAGGGCCTCTGCTGGCGTCGGTGGCGGCGAAACCTGCATGGATCGCGACGCGCTTCGACTTCTGACCATGTCAGAAGGAGCTCTATCACGACCCTGTGGTCGCATGCCATTTTCACCAGCGCTGTAACGCCCCGAGACCGATGTGCCAGGTGTCCTCCAGTTATTCACTGTTGTTGCCTTGTCTTTTGCTTGCGTGTCGCATCTTGCCATGTCATCATCCGCAGTGCATCTTCATGTTTTCAAAACTTGCATCTGTCCCGGCCTCCTCGTTCCGCCCGTTGTCCGTTCTGAGCCCAACCACACTTGCACACGCCCGCGGCATGTCCGAAATAGTATTTTATAAGTGGCCAGAAAATGTTCTCGAAAAGGGTTGAAAGTTGGCGTGTGGTCTTGTTATAGTGTAGATAGACCGCCTGTCAAGTTTCATCGCATTCGGAGTTCATTTGATAGCCCAACCATTAAACTATAGCGGCAGTATAGCCGGTCTTTTCGTCGGACGTTTTCGGTCTTCGGAAACTGTTGTCGGGCTGCAATTCTCTCCTCTCCTCTCAGTCCATGGCCCTCTATACAGCCCACTAGACTCAACCTACCCCCTTCTCGCGTCCGGAGCCGTCCGATGGCGATCGCACGGTCCAAAAACCCCTCCTAACCCCTCAAACCATAACCCTGTCTATAAAAGGAAGCCCCCCTTCCATTTTTGGCAGCAGACAACTCCCTCCTCAAAATCAGCGCGCCGCCAGCCACCTCCCACCTGCACCTCGCATTCCGTGCCAGCCTAACCCACCGCCGCCACTTGGCGCTGCCCCAGCGGGCGAGCCGCCACCTGAACCCGCCGTCGCCGCCGCCTAGGGCCAGTGGCAGCACGCCACGTGCCCCTGCCAGCGCCTCCCTCCTCCCACCTCGCGCCGGCCCGCCTGACCCAGATCGAGGCCCGCTCGAGCCCATCTGGGCCCGGACGAGCCGCATCGCTTCCCGCAACCGCAAGAGCCTCGCTGCCCTCGAGCTCCTTCACCACCAACCCTCGTGTGACGCCTCCCACTGTCGTTCGCTGCTCCGGCGGGTCACCGGAGTCCGCCGTCGCCGGCGACCAGTCAGGTCGCTGCCGTTCTCCACCTCCTTCTCCCTGCCTTTCTTTCCTCTCTCTCTCGTCATGCCTCACCACCATGAGTGCAGCTGCAGGAGCTTCGCCACCACCAATCTGGTAGGAGTCGCCATCCTCGTCCTAGAGCCGGCTGGAGCTCGCCCGTCGGCCCCGGATTCGACCTCCGGCGCCGTTACCGTGCCCCTCGCCTCGCTGTTTCCCGAAGGCCGTGCCGCCCTGCCTTCCCTCGATCCCCTCTGGATCGAGGAGGAGGACGACGACAGGCACGCCGACCGCGTGGGCCGCATCCAACGCCGAGCCGGCCCACCGCTCCTCCAACCTGGGCTGAAGCCCACTGGGTGAGGCCACCCCCCTGAGCGCCTTTTTTTTCTTCCCTACTGTTGGGCCATGCTCTGTACGCCCAGTTTTGGCCCATAGTATGTTTTTTTGTGTGCTGCGTTTTTAGCATTTATCCTCAGAGTTACCGTTTTACAGAAAGCCCCCTAAACTTCATGCATTTAATAACTCCACAACCGTGCATCGAATCTAAATAATTTATATATGAAACTTGCTTAGAATTTCATCTAGTTTCATAATATGCAACTTTCATCTATGTTTAAAATGTTTAAAATGATGTTTGATTAAATTTGCTAGATGGCATGTTAAAATGATTTAATTCATAACTAAATAACCGTATCTCGGTTTCTAATAAACTTTATATGCAAATGGGGTGGAATTTTGCCTAGTTTAACATGATCTACTTGTTTTGCATGTTTAACAACTCTAAAATTGCGTTTAGGGAAGAACCGCACCAAATCTAAAATATGCTATGGGGATTTACCGGAATTGTTGTTCGTTGCTTCCGGCCTCATTTAAACTTGACTAGATAGGTAGTTTTACTTTGCTTCACCCTCTTGCCATGCTAACAACAGTTAATCTTGTTGGGTACCTAAACGAGAGAGAACTAAATAAGTCATGTGGTGTTTTCTTCAATATGCAACTCCGTTGCATATTGTGCTCCACTTAATTTGTAGGATTGTTTGTGCACTTTGCCATGCCATGCTTCTTTAAACCGGTCATGCATCATACTTGGTTGTGCATCATGCCATGATTTTGTGGTGGTTGTTTACTATGTTGTGTGCTTCTTTCCGGTGTTGCTTCTTCGGGTTGGTTCTGGTAACGTCACGTTTGTGAGGACCCGTCCGTCTACGTCCGTTTGTCTTCTTCATGGACTCGTTCTTCTTCCTTGCGGGATCTCAGGCAAGATGATCATACCCTCGAAATCACTTCTATCTTTGCTTTGCTAGATGCTCGCTCTTTTGCTATGCCTATGCTGCGATACCTACCACTTGCTTGTCATGCCTCCCATATTGTTGAACCAAGCCTCTAACCCACCTTGTCCTAGCAAACCGTTGTTTGGCTATGTTACCGCTTTGCTCAGCCCCTCTTATAGCATTGTTAGTTGCAGGTGAAGATCGAAGTTTGTTCCTTGTTGGAACATGGAGATGTTGTTCCTTGTTGGAACATGTTTACTTGTTGGGATATCACATTATATCTTGTTTAATTAATGCATCTATATACTTGGTAAAGGGTGGAAGGCTCGGCCTTATGCCTGGTGTTTTGTTCCACTCCTGCCGCCCTAGTTTCCGTCATATCGGTGTTATGTTCCCGGATTTTGCGTTGCTTATGCGGTTGGGCTATTATGGGAACCCCTTGACAGTTCGCCTTAAGTAAAGCTCTTCCAGCAATGCCCAACATTGGTTTTACCATTTGCCACCTAGCCTTTTCTTTTCCCGTGGGAGTCGCGCTCCTGAGGGTCATCATTATTTTACACCCCCGGGCCAGTGCCCCTCTAAGTATTGGTCCAACTTGTCAGCCGCCGGTGGCCACCAGGGGCAACTTTGGGCTGGCCTACCGGAAGTTTGGACGATCCGGTGTGCCATGAGAAAGAGGTATGTGCAGCTCCTATTGGGATTTGTCGGCACATTCGGGCGGTGTTGCTGGTTTAGTTTTACCCTGTCGAAATGTCTTGTAGAACCGGGATACCGAGTCTGATCGGAATGTCTCGGGAGGAGGTCTATTTCCTTCGTTGACCGTGAGAGGTTGTCATGGGCTAAGTTGGGACACCCCTGCAGGGATTTGAACTTTCGAAAGCCGTGCCCGCGGTTATGGGCAGATGGGAATTTGTTAATGTCCGGTTGTAGAAAACCTGAATTTGACCTTAATTAAAATGGATCAACCGTGTGTGTAACCGTGATGGTCTCTTCTCGGCGGAGTCCGGGAAGTGAACACGGTGTTGGAGTTATGCTTGACGTAGGTTGTTTTAGGATCACTTCTTGATCATACTTGTATCGACCGTGCTTTGCCTTCTCTTCTCGCTCTCATTTGCGTATGTTAGCCACCATATATGCTAGCCGCTTACTGCAGCTCCACCTCATACCTTTACCTTACCCATAAGCTTAAATAGTCTTGATCGCGAGGGTGCGAGATTGCTGAGTCCCCGTGGCTCACAGATACTTCCAAAACCAGTTTGCAGGTGCCGATGAGACCGTGTAGATGACGCAACCAAGCTCAGGAGGAGCTCGATGAAGATCTTGTCCTTTGTGTTGTTTTCGTTCTAGTTGATCAGTAGTGGAGCCCAGTTGGGGTCGATCGGGGACCTTTGTCGCATTTGGGGTTCTTCTTTTATTTTGATTCCGTAGTCGGACCTTGATTGTATTTGGATGATGTAATGCTTTATTCATGTAATTGTGTGAAGTGGCGATTGTAAGCCAACTATGTATCTCTTTCCCTTATGTATTACATGGGTTGTGTGAAGATTACCTCACTTGCGACATTGCTTTCAATGCGGTTATGCCTCTAAGTCGTGCTTCGACACGTGGGAGATATAGCCGCATCGAGGGCATTTACAAGTTGGTATCAGAGCCTTCCCCGACCTTAGGAGCCCCATTGCTTGATCGTTTTTAGCGGCCGAGTTGTGTCTAGAAAAAAATGTTTTGAGTCATTTAGGAATTATATATCGAAGAGTTAGGAATTCTTTTTTACTTCCCAGTCTCCTCATCGCTCTGGTAAGGCATCCTGACGTAGAGTTTTGACTCTTGTATTCTCAAATTGCACTAAATTTTTTTTAGGATCATGCGGGTATCTTGGAATCGTTCCGATGGTTTTATGACGAGAACATTGTCTTGGTGCCTCCTGTCAGGGGTTTTGTGGAAGTGTTCCGGGGAGTTGAGCTCTGAGGTGTTGTCGTCATAATTTTATCGTTGCAGTTCTAGAATACCTGAGTTTAGTACGCCGACATCGAAAATCTCTTTTATGTAGTTCGTTGGT
Organism: Triticum aestivum; assembly: GCF_018294505.1. Lineage (NCBI taxonomy): Eukaryota > Viridiplantae > Streptophyta > Magnoliopsida > Poales > Poaceae > Triticum > Triticum aestivum. The sequence continues at coordinate 304,814,777 of NC_057812.1, forward strand.
GAGATAACCTCGACGCCACCCAGTACTGGGGCGGGAGTTCGGGAGTACGCCATAACTTGTATAACGGATGTTTTTTTCGAAGGTTGAGGTAGACGATTTCCGAAGTTTTTCTCGGTTATGTGTTGAAGGATGGATACAGCTGGATGTAGGATTTGCTAGATTTGGGTGAGATATTATGCTTCCCCTGTATCCCCAACACCTGATTGCATAACCGGAAAGGTTCGGGAGTTTCATAAGTGGGAATACAAGTAGCTCTTAGGATTTCTTTCCGAAGGATGTATGATATGAGATTGGGGTTCGACGTCTAGTGGTCCGCCTATTCATGGTCGGTTTTACAGTGGTCTCGTTGTGTCTTAAAGAGTCCTTGGCTATGCCGACTCGGGGACGCTTCGTATGTCATGTGCACTGCCTTGTACATGATGGTGCTGTACGATCGAGCCCGTGTAGGCCCCACCACAAAAACTTCGGACGAAATCTCTATCATATGTTTGTTCTGGCTTATTTTGCAAGCCAATCCTTTGTTTTGTTTTGAGTTTTGGTATTCGAGTTGCTTCAAAGTCAAATGTTGATTCCATACCTTTTCCAAGTGGTGTTCTCATACTTCTATGTGAATACTAATCCTTCTTGATAATCTAGATTGTCATGTCAATCCTTTTTCCAACCGATGGGCTTCTCTTCGAGATTACCCCATCTTTCTCCCCATCAGCAAGATCAATTATATTTCTTCTCGATGTTGTTTGTTTCATTCGTCCCAAGCTGCCTTTGTTTTTTCCCGCCCAGCCACTCTTTTTCTTCAAGGACTAAGATTTCTTAATGAACTATTCATCTTATTCATGTCAAGCCTCTTCTTTCTTTTCAATCAATGTTCTTACCCGGTGATGCTCATGAAGATTTTAACGGAGTTTCTAGTTCACCATTATTCATTCTTTTTTCTTCTCCGGTGGATTCAAATTAAGATTTGGTGTTGGTCATATCCTTTTTCCTTGTTTCAAATGCTTTCTCATGCCGGTGCACCTCTTAATCATCCACTTCTCGCTATTCAATTGTTCCGGAGTGTTCAAGATATCTCGAGTCTGTTATCTCATTCAAGTCTTTTATTTCATCCAGTGCATCCTCTCTTTTAAATCATTTCAACTGTGTTTCTTTTGAGTGGGCCCTAACCCATAGGTCTTTTCCCAGGATCTTACCTGACTCTTCTTATTTTCCTGGAGCTATCCTCAAATTTCCTTTTGAAGTTTGACGTAAGAATGATTTATCATCAGTCAAATGCTTTTCTCCAAGATCTGTCGAATTCTTTCATCGTTGGTTCAACCTTTACATTTTTCATTCCGGAGTATCTCAACAATTTGGTGGTGTTTCTCATCGCCATTCACAGATATTGAAGACTGAAGAAGAGTTTTACCTCTATATCTTATCCGTTCTCTCAGAGTTTCGTGGTTCTAATTCTAGACCATCCTTTCATAATTGTTTTGATCATGACAATTCTTTTCACCTATCCGGAGTAATTCAAGAGTCTTCTCAGTTTGTTATCCGGAGTCCATCTATTCGGGTTTATTCATGCTCAGCTGTCAGTTATCATTCTCCTATCTTGCCGGTGCATCAATCAAATATCCTCTAATCAGTTCTTGATCTCTTCGTTCTCATGCATCTAGTTTGTCTCAAGCACCTTCGTTCATTTGCTAATTCTTACCGGTGATTCACCCCTACTTCATTCATTTTCAATTCTTATGGTGGTTCGTGCAAGAGTTCTCATCATTCGTTATCATATCAATTCATGCATTGTTCCAGTCCTACCGGTGGTTCGTTGAAGACGTTCTCAAATTTATGTTATATCTCTCTTAATCCTTGATACGAGAATAAGTAGTGTGCCAAATCCGTTGATTGTCATCAATTTAATTGGTGAAGGATACGCATAACGTAATTCTTATTTTTGTTCATCCAAGTGATTAATTCCCTATTCCAGAGGCTCATCAAATTCTCGGTTTCAATTGTTTCATCTTCTCTTTTTCCCGGAGTTCCAACCTCTTTCAATCATATTATCACGGGGATCTCTATCTAAATCATTCCGAGGCTTCAATCTTATTCTTTCCACCAGTCAATTATTTAGGATCATTCTTTTATTACCGGAGTTCTTCATGAAGGTTCTACATGATGGATTCATCAAGGATTTAATTCCTTCTCGAAGTGTTCATCGACAGTCTTTGCTAAGAAACTCAAGTTTTCTTCTTCTCGCAATCCGAGTGCATCCTTTCTCCCGTATCATTGGAGGTGGTATTATGTCATTCTTGATAATTTGAGTTCATGTTTCATGATTCACATGTTATTAAGAATGAGGTATTTTAAATCCATCAATATCTTCTTTGAAATTATCTTGGGTTATTTTTCACCTAAAGCTTTCCCTAAGGATTGTTGCTATCTATGGTGCTTATAATTGACCCAAGTTCTTCATCTACCCCCCCCGGTGAAATAAGTTCCTCGTCTTCTTGTTCTTATCAATCCAATATTGTTTTCGTTAGTGGCGGAATTTCACCTCAAGTTCTAGATATGTTTTCCATAAGCCCACTACAAGCTTATCCTCTTTGTTGTTGTTTTCCCAACAACCCCGCGCAATCCTTTCTTGTAAGAATGCTTTCCAAGTTCAATTGTGATAGAAGTTGTCATTTTCTTCTCCGCTCTTTTGTTCTGACAATCTACCTTTGATTATTTCATCCGCGGGCATTGTGATGTTGCTCTTTTCTCTCATCATCTTGGATCATGTTCTTTTCGTGATTATCCATTTAACCGGAGTGTTCTGCCCCTTTGCTCAAGTTCTTTCATTTCATCAAGTCTTCATCTCTTTTCAACCGAAGTGCTACCCGAATCGGTTCTTTCTTATTTCTCTTTCTTAACGGAGTGCTTTCAACTTTGTTCTTCTCCGTTGCTTTATTTCTTTCAATTTGTTCAACCTTTTCAAGGTTCTTTGGTTTCACTCGTTTGTCAAAGAAGCAATTTGTTTTACCTCTCCTCTTTCTCTTCCGTTGTCCCTCCGGTGCCATTCTAGATCTCGGGACGAGATCCTCTCGTAGTGGTGGAGTGTTGTAACGCCCCGAGACCGATGGACACCTCCAGTTATTCGCTGTTGTTGCCTTGTCTTTTGCTTGCGTGTCGCATCTTGCCATATCATCATCCGCAGTGCATCTTCATGTTTTCAAAACTTGCATCTGACCCGGCCTCCTCGTTCCGCCCATTGTCCGTTCTGAGCCCAACCACACTTGCACGCGCCCGCGGCATGTCCGAAATAGTATTTTATAAGTGGCCAGAAATGTTCTCGGAATGGGTTGAAAGTTGGCGTGTGGTCTTGTTATAGTGTAGATAGACCGCCTGTCAAGTTTCATCGCATTCGGAGTTTGTTTGATAGCCCAACCGTTAAACTATAGCGGCAGTATAGCCGGTCTTTTCGTCGGACGTTTTCGGTCTTCGGAAACTGTTGTCGGGCTGCAATTCTCTCCTCTCCTCTCAGTCCATGGCCCTCTATACAACCCACTAGACTCAACCTACCCCCTTCTTGCGTCCAGAGCCGTCCGATGGCGATCGCACGTCCAAAAACCCCTCCTAACCCCTCAAACCCTAACCCTGTCTATAAAAGGAAGCCTCCCCTTCCATTTTTGGCAGCAGACAACTCCCTCCTCAAAATCAGCGCGCCGCCAGTCTCCTCCCACCTCCACCTCGCATTCCGTGCCGGCCTAACCCGCCGCCGCCACTTGGCACTGCCCCAGCAGGCGAGCCGCCACCTGAACCCGCCGTCGCCACCGCCTAGGGCCAGTGGCAGCACGCCACGTGCCCCTGCCAGCGCCTCCCTCCTCCCACCTCGCGCCGGCCCGCCCGACCCAGATCGAGGCCCGCTCGAGCCCATCTGGGCCCGGACGAGCCGCATCGCTGCCCGCAACCGCAAGAGCCTCGCTGCCCTCGAGCTCCTTCGCCACCAACCCTCGCGTGACGCCTCCCATCATCGTTCGCCGCTCCGGCGGGTCACCGGAGTCCGCCGTCGCCGGCGACCAGTCAGGTCACGCTGCCGTTCTCCACCTCCTTCTCCCTGCCTTTCTTTCCTCTCTCTCTCGTCATGCCTCACCGCCATGAGTGCACCTGCAGGAGCTTCACCACCACCAATCTGGTAGGAGTTGCCATCGTCGTCCTAGAGCCGGCTGGAGCTCGCCCGTCGGCCCCGGATCCGACCTCCGGCGCCGTTCCCGTGCCCCTCGCCCCGCCGTTTCCCAAAGGCCGTGCCGCCCTGCCTTCCCTCGATCCCCTCTGGATCGAGGAGGAGGACGAAGACAGGCACGCCGACCGCGTGGGCCGCATCCATCGCCAAGCCGGCCCACCGCTCCTCCAACCTGGGCTGAAGCCCACTGGGTGAGGCCACCCCCCCTGAGCGCCTTTTGTTTCTTCCCTGTTGTTGGGCCATGCTCTGTACGCCCAGTTTTGGCCCATAGTATGTTTTTTTGTGTGCTGCGTTTTTAGCATTTATCCTCAGAGTTACTGTTTTACAGAAAGCCCCCTAAACTTCATGCATTTAATAACTCCACAACCGTGCATCAGATCTAAATAATTTATATATGAAACTTGCTTATAATTTCATCTAGTTTCATAATATGCAACTTTCATCTATGTTTAAAATGTTTAAAATGCTGTTTGATTAAATTTGCTAGATGGCATGTTAAAATGATTTAATTCATAACTAAATAACCGTAGCTCGGTTTCTAATAAACTTTATATGCAAATGGGGTGGAATTTTGCCTAGTTTAACATGCTCTACTTGTTTTGCATGTTTAACAACTCTAAAATTGCGTTTAGGGCAGAACAGCACCAAATCTAAAATATGCTATGGGGATTTACCGGAATTGTTGTTCGTTGCTTCCGGCCTCATTTAAACTTGACTAGATAGGTAGTTTTACTTTGCTTCACCCTCTTGCCATGCTAACAACATTTAATCTTGTTGGGTACCTAAACGAGAGAGAACTAAATAAGTCATGTGGTGTTTTCTTCAATATGCAACTCCGTTGCATATTGTGCTCCACTTAATTTGTAGGATTGTTTGTGCACTTTGCCATGCCATGCTTCTTTAAACCGGTCATGTATCATACTTGGTTGTGCATCATGCCATGATTTTGTGGTGGTTGTTTACTATGTTGTGTGCTTCTTTCCGGTGTTGCTTCTTCGGGTTGGTTCTAGTAACGTCACGTTTGTGAGGACTCGTTCATCTACGTCCGTTTGTCTTCTTCATGGACTCGTTCTTCTTCCTTGCGGGATTTCAGGCAAGATGACCATACCCTCGAAATCACTTCTATCTTTGCTTGCTAGTTGCTCGCTCTTTTGCTATGCCTATGCTGCGATACCTACCACTTGCTTGTCATGCCTCCCATATTGTTGAACCAAGCCTCTAACCCACCTTGTCCTAGCAAACCGTTGTTTGGCTATGTTACCGCTTTGCTCAGCCCCTCTTATAGCGTTGTTAGTTGCAGGTGAAGATCGAAGTTTGTTCCTTGTTGGAACATGGAGATGTTGTTCCTTGTTGGAACATGTTTACTTGTTGGGATATCACATTATATCTTGTTTAATTAATGCATCTATATACTTGGTAAAGGGTGGAAGGCTCGGCCTTATGCCTGGTGTTTTGTTCCACTCCTGCCGCCCTAGTTTCCGTCATATCGGTGTTATGTTCCCGGATTTTGCATTCCTTACACGGTTGGGCTATTATGGGAACCCCTTGACAGTTCACCTTAAGTAAAGCTCTTCCAGCAATGCCCAACATTGGTTTTACCATTTGCCACCTAGCCTTTTCTTTTCCCTTGGGAGTCGCGCTCCTGAGGGTCATCATTATTTTACCCCCCCGGGCCAGTGCTCCTCTGAGTGTTGGTCCAACTTGTCAGCCGCCGGTGGCCACCAGGGGAAACTCTGGGCTGGCCTACCGGAAGTTTGGACGATCCGGTGTGCCCTGAGAAAGAGATATGTTCAGCTCCTATCAGGATTTGTCGGCACATTCAGGCGGTGTTGCTGGTTTAGTTTTACCCTATCGAAATGTCTTGTAGAACCGGGATACTGAGTCTGATCGGAATGTCTCGGGAGGAGGTCTATTCCTTCGTTGACCGTGAGAGCTTGTCATGGGCTAAGTTGGGACACCCCTGCAAGGATTTGAACTTTCGAAAGTCGTGCCCGCGTTATGGGCAGATGGGAATTTGTTAACATCCAGTAGTAGAAAACCTGAATTTGACCTTAATTAAAATGGATCAACCGTGTGTGTAACCGTGATGGTCTCTTCTCGGTGGAGTCCGGGAAGTGAACACGGTGTTGGAGTTATGCTTGACGTAGGTTGTTTTAGGATCACTTCTTGATCATACTTATATCGACCGTGCTTTGCCTTCTCTTCTCGCTCTCATTTGCGTATGTTAGCCACCATATATGCTAGTCGCTTGCTGCAGCTCCACCTCATACCTTTACCTTACCCATAAGCTTAAATAGTCTTGATCGCGAGGGTGCGAGATTGCTGAGTCCCCGTGGCTCACAGATACTTCCAAAACCAGTTTGCAGGTGCCGATGAGACCGTGTAGATGACGCAACCAAGCTCAGGAGGAGCTCGATGAAGATCTTGTCCTTTGTGTTGTTTCGTTCTAGTTGATCAGTAGTGGAGCCCAGTTGGGGTCGATCGGGGACCTTTGTCGCATTTGGGGTTCTTCTTTTATTTTGATTCCGTAGTCGGACCTTGATTGTATTTGGATGATGTAATGCTTTATTCATGTAATTGTGTGAAGTGGCGATTGTAAGCCAACTATGTATCTCTTTCCCTTATGTATTACATGGGTTGTGTGAAGATTACCTCACTTGCGACATTGCTTTCAATGCGGTTATGCCTCTAAGTCGTGCTTCGACACGTGGGAGATATAGCCGCATCAAGGGCGTTACAAGCGCCTCGGCGAGTGGGCAGGTCTTCTACGTCCCGGGAGTGGCGCTCGGGGCTCTTCCCGCGGCGACGCCCGGGATCTTCGGCGTGATTACGCCGTTCGTCGTGCGTTGCCTGGGAGGAGCGTGCTGTTGGCGCCGGCGTGGGAGTCTTGGAGGCCCTTGCGTCGCCTTCGGGCGGGGCGGCGATGACCTTGGAAGGCCCTGCTCCACCCGCGAAGGGCTTGGCTCCGCCTTTGGATTTGGCGACGTGTGGCCTGTTACCAGGCGCACAAACATCGCCGCCTCCCAAACTCCGGCTGCTGGGATGGTGTTGGTGTTCGCGAGCAGCGCCTCGGGTCCTTTCTGCGACCGGTCCGCTGCTCGCCCGCGTCGGGACGGGCTGTCCGGCTTCCGACTGGCCAACCGCCACCGTCGTCTTCTTCTTGGGCGCCATGATGATGAAGAAGCGCCGAACTAACTGCTAAAGCCGATTCTCACAACTGCGCCCCCTACCTGGCGCGCCAAAGATGTCGGTGGGAACGACACCTATGGGATCACAAGAATCCCTATTGTGGTTAGCGGGGCACGGGGTCGTGAGAAGAGCGGATCAAACAGATAGCACACGGTTCGTTTATCCAGGTTCGGGCCGCGAGGATGCGTAAAACCCTACTCATGCTTTGGTGGATTGTATATCTGTGTTCTTGAGCTAGCTATGGGGCGTGAGGAGCTCCAAAAAGCCGAATCCTTCCTATGGTCGCCTCGGGCCTCCTTTTATACAAAAAGGGGTTGCCACAGTGGCACACAGGAGGTGGAAAGGGTACAGTGCTGCGAGGTTATCCCTCGCACCACATGACTAGGCGCATTTAATGCGTCTTGCTTAGGTGTCCTTGCTTTATCGAGGACGGGGGAGAAACATGTCTCGTCCGTCACCGCTCCTTCTTGTGTCGACACGCGCCCTGGCTAGCGACGCCTGCGATGCCATGTAGGTAGGCAGGCAGCTGAGGTGGCACAGTGGTGGGTCTTCACGAAGATCTTCATGCCGCCACGCGGGTGCCTGCCCAGGTGGTTGGGTCGGCAGCTGCATGCATGCGGTGGTAGAGGCTTAGTCGGCATGGGCCTGATGGTGGTCTGCGGGTGTCCTCGGCAAGGGCCTTGTCGGGGCCCCAGCAAGGGTCTTGCCGAGGCGCCTGCTGTCATCCCCGACAAGGCGCTTGCCGGGGGCCTTGTGGTCTTCCTCGGCTGGGATCCCGCCAAGGGTTGTCGTGTCCTTAGTGTGTATCTGATCTTGAATGTCTTCACAAAGATCTGCATGCCGCCACGGGGATGTCTCCCGAATCCTTGCCCTTTGGGGGCAGTGGACTCAAGGGTGATTTGCTCCGTAGGCGCGGGATGAGTCGCCACGGCAAGGGTCTTGTTGGGGCTGCTAGAACTGTCTCCCAGCAAGGATCTTGCCGGGGGAGTCCGCTTCGTCCCCTTTGCCCTTCGTGGTCTTGGCCTTGGCGTCATTCTAGTTCTCTTGAGCTTCGGTCTTACCCTGGCTCACCTCCCTTGCCTTGCTTGGTGTGGTGGTATCCGCGGCTCAGACTGCCCGTGCACAGTTATAGGGGTACAAAAAGTGTACCCCTTTTTATGTACACCGACAGATAGTAACATTACCATCAGCGTCAGTCTTCTTCTTGAAGATCCATTTATTTTCTATGGCTTGCCGATCATTGGGCAAGTCCATCAAAGTCCACACTTTGTTCTCATACATGGACCCTATCTCAGATTTCATGGCCTCAAGCCATTTATCGGAATCTGGGCTCATCATAGCTTCTTCGTAGTTCGTAGGTTCGCCTTGGGCTAGTAACATGATTTCTAGAACAGGATTACCGTACCACTCTGGTGTGGACCGTGCTCTAGTTGACATACAAGGTTTAGTAGCAACTTGATACGAAGTTTCATGATCATCATCATTAGCTTCCTCTCTAGTTGGTGTAGGCATCACGGGAACAGTTTTCTGTTATGAGCTACTTTCCAATTCGAGAGAGGGTACAATTACCTCATCAAGTTCTACTTTCCTCCCACCCACTTCTTTCAAGAGAAATTCCTTCTCTAGAAAGGTTCCATTCTTGGCAACAAAGATCTTGCCTTCAGATCTATGGTAGAAGGTGTACCCAATTGTTTCCTTAGGGTATCCTATGAAGACACACATCTCTGATTTGGGTTCGAGCTTACACTACAAAAAAGACACATCCGTGACATTTTGGGCTGAACGAATTTTTTCGGTCATGCTTATGACACTTCTATGATGATAATTGTGACAAAACCCGGTATCATCATAGATGTTGTGGGCTCCTACTTCTATGACAAAAAATCATGACAAAAATGGGCTTTTCGTCCTGGGCGGGCCGGAGACGCAGCTGCATGACATTCTTTGGGCCGTCCATGATGGAAAAAACCATGGTAGAAGCGAGGGCGAGGAAAATATCGGGGGAGTTCCCGGTTACGGTGGGTGGTCGGGGTGCAAGCGATGCGCGTTTCTCTCGTACACGTACGCGCGTGTGCGAGGCGTTGTGCTCTAACTGAACCCGAGTGAGGCGTTGGGCTCTAACTGAATCCGAGCGATTGCACTGCAGGCTACGTGTTACTGAATCCGAGCGATCGATCGATGGCTGTTAACTAAACCCGATCGAGCGATTCCTTCACTACTGCTGCTAACTCAAGCCGATCGAACCTGCTGCCTCTTGATGAATGATGTCTACTAGGCAACTTTATTCTTGTAGACACGTGTTGGGCCTCCAAGCGTAGAGTTTTGTAGGACAGTAGCAATTTTCCTCAAGTGGATGACCTAAGGTTTATCAATCCGTGAGAGGTGTAGGATGAAGATGGTCTCTCTCAAACAACCCTGCAACCAAATACAAGCAATCTCTTGTGTCCCCAACACACCCAATACAATGGCAAATTGTATAGGTGCACTAGTTCGGTGAAGAGATGGTGATACAAGTGAAATATGGATAGTAGATATTGGTTTTTGTAATATGAAATTATAAAAATAACAAGGTAACTAATAGTAAACGGGCACAAAAATGGTGTTTCAATGCTTAAAAATGAGGCCTAGGGTCTGTACTTTCGCTAGTGCAATCTCTCAACAATGCTAACATAGTTTGATCATATGATTACCCCTCAAAGTGTAACGAAGAATCACTCCCGAGTTCCTATTAGTGGAGAACAAAATATAGGAATTGTTTGTAGGGTACTAAACGACGTCAAAGCTATTCTTTCCGTTCGATCTATTCAAGACTTCGTACTAAAATAACACAAAGCTATTTTTTCCGTTCTATCTATCCTAGAGTTCGTACTAGAATAACACCAAAGCATATTCATATTCATAATACTCAATCCACACAAAGAACTACAAGAGTGCCCCAAGATTTCTACCGGAGAAACAAGGACAAGAATGTGCATCAACCCCTATGCATAGATTACCCCAATGTCACCGCGGGAATCTGCAAGTTGAGTGCCAAAACATATATCAAGTGAATCAAATACGATACCCAATTGTCACCACGAGTATTAAATTGCAAGACATATAGCAAGTGTTCTCAAATCCATGAAAGTATTCAATCCAATAACCACGAAATCTCAAAGGAAAAAACTCAATTCATCACAACAAGATAGGGAGGGGAAAACACCATATGATCCGACTATATTAATAAAGCCCACGATACATCAAGATCGTGACATCTCAAGAACACGAGAGAGAGAGAGAGAGAGAGAGAGAGAGAGATCAAACACATAGCTACTGGTACAAACCCTCAGCCCCGAGGGTGGACTACTCCCTCCTCATCATGGTGTCCGCCGGGATGATGAAGATGGCCATCGGAGATGATTTCCCCCTCCGGCAGGGTGCCGGAACGAGTCTAGATTGGTTTTCGGTGGCTACGGAGCCTTGCGGCGGCGGAACTTCTGATCTAGGTGGAGGGATGGATGAACAGTAGCCCATGGAGGGGTGGTTGAATAGGACCCCGTGGAGAGGGCTGGTTGAATAGTAGCCGGTGGAGGAGCGGTGGAGGCTGGATGAACAGGAGCCCGTGGATGAACAGTCGTAAGTGGAGGCTGGAGGAGGTCGACGGTGGATGAACAATAGCACGTGGAGGCTGGAGGAGGTCGACGGTGGAGATGAACAATATCCCATGGAGTCCCGTTTTGCGGTACGCCACACCCCTCCCGATGAACAGGACCCCCGTTTCAACCGTAGCACTCCAACATAAGTCTGTTTTCTCTGTTTTGCGGTACGCCACACCCCTCCTGATCAATAGGACCCCATTTTGACTGTAGGAGGTCCAAGAGAAGTCCGTTTCCTCCGTTTTGCGGTACGCCAGACCCCTCCCGATGAACAGGATCCCGTTTCGACCATGGCCGGTCGAACACAAGGCCGTTTCCTCTGTTCTATGGTACGCCAGGCCTCGTTTCGATCGGCTGTTCTGTCCAAGCCGGTTGGCTCCTGATGAACACCATGTATTCCGTTGCCTCCTGATGAACACGACGCATTTCGTTGCCTCCCCATGAACACGAAGACACAGTTTCTCTATTCCGACCGAGCCATGTACACGAGCCCTGGCCGTACGTATGCGCGAGTAGGCGTTTGAGACCCCGCCCATATGTGCGTACGTGGCCGTATTTACTTTCTTGCACCCTGGCCGTTGTACGTACGTGTACATGCTATGTGCGCGCCTCTACTACGACACGTGCGCGTCTCTACTACAACACGTGCCCTTCCTTACACGGCCACGGTTCATCACTGCAGCCTGTAGACAGACCGATCGACCAGTATGTACGTACATGTTCGCGACTAGAATGACAACGCTACGTACGCTTCGACCAGGTGGGCCCTGACTGTCAGGAACTTCCTTCCGTGCAAAGATGTAGATGGTGGGTCCCAACAGTCAGGGGAACGTTTTTTCGTGAAATACGGTGGCCCATCCGGTGGGTCCCTGCTATCAGGTGGAGGAATAATTATTTTGCGCGTAATAAGGAGGCACTTCCTTGCTGCTACGGTGGACCCAGCTGTCAGCCTCTCCATGTACAGTACTCTTCCGATGGAAGCCCTTGGTACGCGTCAGCTTAGTAGACCCACAAGTCAGCCTCCAAAATGGTGCGCCCCAGATGTCAGGGGGGAATCATTTTTTGGGCGGCTGAAGCTAGAATATCCGAGATTGAAGAAGAAGCACGACATCCGTTGGATGGACATCCAACGACCACTACTTCTAGACCCGTGTGTTGACTATAAGTTGACAAAGCCTTGCATACGCGTCAACTTACTTTTTTTAGGGGACGTGTCAACTTAGTGGGCCCACAAGTGTGTGGCAGAGAACTTATAACCCATTTGCAATTTGTAAGAATGTACCGCCCATTTTTGAATTCTAATGGAATTTACTACAACCCATTTCCAATTTGTAAGAATGTAAAGCCTGCGTGGGAACGATTCCGACAATAATAAGGTATAGGGTAACAGAGCATGATCTATCGAGATGCAAATGGGTGACATGGTGGTTTTAGCGAGTTCGGGCCTCTCATGGTGGAGATAACAGCCCTACGTCTCGTGCTCCCGAGAGGCTTTGTTTTATCTTAGTCTATATCCGGAGATCACATGGTGTATTTGAGAGAGAGAGAGAGGGGGGAGAACCAATCTCCATGCCTCAAGCTAAATGGTGAGAAAGAGAGAGAGGTGGAAGAAAAAATCCCCTTAGTCTAGGGGTGGGGGTGGCTTATATAGAGTGCGCCACCCCCTCACCTCCTATGTTACAAAGTGGGGCATGAATGCCATAATGCCAGCCCAATACCAAGCCCTCACTAGGAGAATGATGCCGATTGCTTTGCTGCCTGCTGGTCTTCGTATATCCGAGTGAGTCGTACGGTCGAGTGGTGAACTGTCATCCGAGTGGATGGTATGCTGCTTGGTCGACTGGATAGTATGCTGCTTGTCTGAGAGGATAATATGTCTGTATGAAATTTATCTGGACCCACATGTTGTGTGGACCCCATGCTTCATGATATTTCGACCCTTCGTGGGACTACCTGTTATGTGTATCCCCAACATTAGCCCCCGAATCGATTGTGATTTTGCAGAACGAGTTTGTGAAAGACACAGTTTGGTCCAAGTGATTACGGAAATACTTGGCACATGTCGTCGTGCTTTCAGACAACCAAGGTTTGAACAAAATCTCAATGGATTCCGGCACTGCGCTTCCCGACTGATCGGGGTAAGTGCCCGCGTGGAGCAATTTGGTGACATTGGTTCATCTCTCAGAAGAGGTTAACTCATGATCAAAGTATGGATGTGTCATTAAATCCGGGCAACAGGATTGACGCATGGACTGTTCTCTCGGAGAGATTCCATTCTTTATCCCAGGGGAACGTCAATACGATTTGGTTCTGGATCCAAACGTGTGAGTTTCATGCTTTGAGTCCTAGAAGAAGGCTCAAAACAGGTCCAACAGAGGAGCGTTAAACTCACCTTACAGGATTTCTTTTGTAGTTTGACGGGAGTCTTTAGAACTTGTTTGTTTGTTGTTCATCAGTCAGACTGGTCAGGCCGTACCGAGTGGAGATTACTCTAGTGGGGGCACACTGAGTGCACCCACTGGGTGTAGTCCCCGAGACCGTCGTCGACTGCGGGCAGTCGACGGGGGTCTGAGAAAACTAAAAATCTTCTTAGCTGGTACCGATCGAACTTGTTCCTCTCCGACTCAGAGGTCGAGTAGTACTTGAGGATCTGGTATTGGTCTAGCTTGTTTCTCCTCGACTCGGAAGTCGAGTAATACTTGAGTGATCTGGAGCTGGTCTTGACCAAGCAAAAATGTTTCTTTCTGAGTTCTCTTCCAATGGGGGCACGCTGAGTGCACCCACTGGGTGTAGTCCCCGAGCCTCTGTCGTAGTAGATGAGTCGGGCAGAGGGTTTAAGTCTCCTGGTAAACCTCCATGTAGTCGACATGGTAAATATCTTTTAGGCTGAAATTGAGTGAATCAGATGCATCTTCAGACGCTTGACATGGTAAATAAGCTCAGCCTGGAGCTGAGTCAGTCAGACTGATCTTTGTGCACTCGGCACGGAATAAATTCAGCCTGGAACTCGGTCAAGCAGGTGAATCTTCGTGCTCTTGGCACGGTGAATGAACTCGGCTTTGAAACTGCCGACTGTAGAAAAAAGCTGGACACTCCAGGGAGTGGTCGTTCCAGTAGTACTTCTTATATTGACCGTTAGATTTTGCGTGAAAGGGGTATTTGTCCGAGTGGACGTGCTTCCCGATTGATCGGGGTATGTTGACTGCAAGGAAAAATTTGGTGGCACTTGTATGTATGGTCAGAAACATATTCCTGATATGATCAATGGGTTGATCGAATGGGCGTAACCCCTGAGGACAGCATGGCCAACGGCTGTGCATAGCCCCCGAGTGATGTTTGAAAGAGGTAAGCTTGCTACAGAGTGTGATATGAGGTTTGATCATATGAGTAACTTAGTCGTTCCCGTGCTGGGGGTGTAGAGGTAAAGACATGTCCAACTGATGGTGACGCGCGAGGTGGCCGAGGGGTGATGATGTGTACAACCGAGTGATGACGCGCGGGCAGTCGAGTGGTGAAGACGTGCACAACCGAGTGGCGACGCGTGAAGCGGCCGAGTCATCACTCGGTTGTACGAGGTGGTCGAATGATGAAGACGTGCACAACTGAGTGGCAACGCACAGGGCGGCCGAGTGGTGAAGATGTGCACAACCGAGTGGCGATGCGCGGGACGGCCGAGTGAGGATGCACGGGATGGCCGAGTGAAGGACTACGTGTCCAGCCAAGTGGTGATGCGCGGGGTGGCCGAGTGACGACGCACGGCGTGGCCAAGTGACGACGCGCGGGGCAGCCGAGTGCAAGATTGCGTGTCTAGCCGAGTGGTGATGTGCGGGGTGGCCGAGTGACGACGCGCGGCGTGGCCAAGTGGCGACGCGCGGGGAAGCCGAGTGAAATATTGCGTGTCTAGCCAAGTGGTTGAAATGGTCTTCGAAGGAGTTAGCCAGATGCTTTCGAAGCTAATGTAGCGACGAGGTCGGTGTAGTGTGGTTGCGACGCAACAAGACCGGCGTGACAACCGAGTCTGAGTAGGAATGAAGGTGGCGTGCAGAGCGTCTGGGTGATTATAAAACTTGTCAAAGTGGCGGATCAGATGCACTTTGTTGAAGTGAAGGATCTGACTGGTGATGAAGTACTCGACTACTCAGGAGAGTGTCATTCCAAATGACATCCAGCCCTCGAGTGCGGCGTAGCCCCCGAGCGTACTACATGCTTTGACAACGGACATGTCAAAGTACGAGAAATATAGTTTTGAATGGATGATTTGCAATTCATCGAGTCGGACTCGGGTAAAGATGAGGATAAGCTTCCCAGTGATGCTCGAAAGAGGCAAACTCGCAAAGGAGTGAAGTGTGAAGTTTAATTATAAAAGGGACTTATCTGTCTCATGCCTGACGAGGTCTATATCATTGATATGATTAAGAGGATTCCACAAAGGGGTTGGTTGGATGTGTTTGAAGTCAACAGAGCGACAATGTCAGTGTTGTGGTGTGCTAGAACCGGTACGGTGACCGAGTCTGGGCAGCGATGAAGTTGGCGCATAGGGCCGTCGAGTGATCGCGTAACTTGTGTAAAAATGGCACAAGCCAACGAAATAATTTCTCGAGGAAATTTAATGTGTGTTGAAATGATTTGTGTGAATAACACCCATAGACACCCGCTGGGAGTGCAAGGGGCTTGCTGGCTGACCAGCAAGAGTATGAAAGAGCGAAGGATCCGTTCAAACTTGTCAAAGTGCTAGCTCAAATAAAACGGAAGTGTAGTGTTTCGACTGAGTTGCAGCCCCGGAGGACCGATGCAAACTCCAAATGAAGAACACATGGTGTTCGTGAATGATGTATGCGAAAGAATGGAAGTTGGACTCGGGTGAAAATAAGCAGCCGAGCATAGAGGTACACTTGGTGGCGTGGCCTTCGAGTGAATGTGATGTCTGAATAACAGGATACTTGGGAATGCGGAAATAATAGAATGTAGTGCATGTAGAATGACTTAGCTGTCTGAAGGCGTGCGAGTGGCCGAGTGGTGAAGATGTGTTCAACCGCTGGCGATGCGAGGGGCGACCGATTGATGTAGATGTGTCCAACCGAGTGCCGACGCACGGGGCGGCCGAGTGTTGATGACATGACCAACCGAGTGGCAATGTGCGGAGCAGCCAAGCGGTGATGAGGTGACCAACCGAGTGGCGACGCGTGGGACAGCCGAGTGGTGATTGTCGGTGTTCTAGGAACGGGGGTCCCCAGACTTGCCTGCCTGCGGCCTGCGGCGTGGCTCAAGGGGGGGGGGGCAGCACGGCCCATCTTCATCAACACAGACCCAAGACCCTCGCGAGGGGCCAAGCCTCGCAGGGCGGACGACACGGTGCTTCCTCAGGCACGGCCTCATCAGGCTGGCTCGCGAGGAGGCGGAGAGATCAAGGCGGGGTACCTCATGAGGTGCCCGTGACGCAAGCCATGACGACCAGGGGCGCCAGGCGGGTGCCAGCCCGCGCAGTGTCCTCCTTTCCTCTTTGGTGCAAAGGGGGCAAGCGCAGCCGCGGAGTACCGAGGCATCAGGCAAAGGTTGCCATTTCGGTGCAACGAGACCAAGACCAGGAAGACTGCAAGACGGAGGTCATCGTGGAGCCCAGGACGGCGTCACCACCAGAGCTTTGTGCAGGCGAAGACTACTTTTGTCAGGGTAGCGAGTACTAGCTGTCCCCCTTCAAATTAGCCCTCCATTATTGGCTCCCTTCCCGCTCGATATTTGGGAAGAGGACCAGGGCCTCTATAAATAGGACCAGCCACCCACTAAAGAGAGAGGTTCGGAGGGGTTCGATCAGAGAGAGAGAGAGAAGGGTGGCTGAACTCCTCGCAGCAGTTCATCGCCCCAGCAAAGAACAGACCCTCGCGAGGCTGTTCTCCTTGTATCATTCATCATCATCAGCCCAAGAGGCAATCCACCACACCACAAACTGGAGTAGGGTATTACACCACAACGATGGCCCGAACTAGTATAAACCCTGTGTCTCTTGTGCTGTTCTTTCCATAGCTTAGATCTTAGTGAGGCGGAGGGGTGCAGGTAGGTAGGAAGCGAAATCTCCACGCACACCCCAGTGTTCGAACCTCAAGGGTCTGCCGGAACCCGAAATCCGACATTTGGCGCGCCAGGTAGAGGTGCACCGGAGTTTTCTCTTCCGCCACCGCCACGGCCTGCCTCGCGATGAGTAGCACGTCGCCCGCTCCGGCCGCTGGCGCCAGCACGGGGGCCAGGGGGCTCCGAGCCCTGGCCCCAGCCCTGCAACGGGTACGGTGGCCGGACGAGTTCAAGCCAACGACGCCGCCGCGCTACGGCGGCGCGACAGATCCGCTGGCCTTCTTGCTGGTGAGCAAGGAGGCCCTACTCGAAGCTGCAGGTAATGATAGGGTCATGGCCAACTGGCTCCCCATGGCCCCCACCGGCGCTCCGTGCACATGGCTGCTCCACCCGCCGGCAGCCTCCGTGGCCTCTTGAGAAGAGCCCCGCGGCCTCTTCCCCGCCCATCGCGCTACACCAACACCCATCGTCGCGGCCCTCCTGGGCGGCTCGCAGGCGCCGCCTACAAGTCACCACGTCAAGCTGTTCATCCGCCGGGTCAGTGCCGCTTCCACGCAGCAGGGGGCTCTCCCGGACCGGGCGGCGCCCAAGGCCGGCCTGACCTTCAGCTCAGAGGACCACCCTCCCAACTCGGCCTGCTCGGGTGCGCTCCCCATGTTGTGCACCCCCACCATCTGCCAGGTGGCCGTCACCAGAACTCTCATCGATGGCGGTGCGGGCCTCAGCGTGCTCTCAGTCGAGGCCTTCGACCTCCTCCGCATACCCCTGGAACGGCTGCAACCCAGCCAACCCTTCTCAGGCGTTGGGGGCAGATCATCCAGCTCCTTGGCATAGATCCAGCTCCTAGTAACCTTCGGCACCTACAACAACTTCCGTACGGAGCTGGTTGACTTCGACATCGCCCCCATCGGCCTCCCCTACAACGCAATCCTCGGCTACCCAGCGCTGGCCCAATTCATGGCCGCGACGCACCCGGCGTACAACCTCATGAAGATGCCCGGGAGCAGCAGTGCCCTCACCTTGTACGGGGACACCAGAGACGCGCTGCGGGTGCTCAAGCTCTCCTTCAAGACGGTGGCGTCGGCGCGGCCCGCCGACTTGGAGACCCCCGAGCCCAAGGGGGCTGCACCCGCCAAGAAGAAACAGTTGTTCACCCAGGACAAGGCAGAAACCAAGCAGATACCCGTCAATGAGGACGGGTCCACCAACGCCACTTTCACCATAGGCGCCAACCTCGAACCCAAGCAGGAGGAGGCCCTGGTCGGGTTCCTGCGCGCAAACAAGAAGGTATTTGCTTGGGAGCCTGACCAGTTGGCAGGGATCCCTAGGAGAGTAATCGAGCATCACCTCAATGTGTGCCCCAACGTGCGCCCTGTGAAGCAGAAGGCCAGGCTGCAGTCCACAGAAAAGCAGGCCTTCATCATCCAAGAGACCCGCAAATTAGAAGCCGCTGGGGTCATTCGCGAGGTCCGATACCCGGATTGGTTGGCCAACCCCGTCGTTGTGCCAAAGAAGGGAGGGAAGGAGCGCATGTGTGTCGACTTCACCAACCTCAACAAAGCATGCCCGCAAGATCCGTTCCCGCTTCCCCGCATCGACCAGATCATCGATTCCACCACGGAATGCGACCTGCTATGCTTCTTGGATGCCTTTTTCTGTGTATCACCAGATCAAGATGCCAGTGGAAGACATCGAAAAGACAGCCTTCCTAACCCCGTGTGGGGTGTACCACTACACGTGCATGCCATTCGGGCTGCGTAACGCAGGGGCGACCTTTCAGCGGCTGATGCACATCACCTTGGGCCCGCAGCTCAGGAAGAATGTTGAAGCTTACGTCGATGACATCGTGGTAAAGTATCGGGAGGCTAGGACCCTGATACAAGACCTGGAGGAAACCTTTGCGAGCCTCAACGCAGTGAACCTACGGCTCAACCTAGAGAAGTGTGTGTTCGGAGTCCCCTCGGGCAAGCTCTTGGGTTTCCTCGTGTCCCACCGAGGCATCGAGGCTAACCCGGAAAAGGTCAAGGCGGTGGAAGACATGAGCCCGCCAAAGACCCTCAGAGAAATGCAGAAGCTCACCGGGAGCGTGACCGTGCTAGGGCGCTTCATCTCCAAGTTGGGGGAATGAGCGCTGCCCTTCTTCCAGCTAATGAAGAAAAAGGGGCCCTTTGAGTGGACTGAAGAGGCCGACAAGGCGTTCCAGGATCTCAAGAGATACCTGACCAGCCCACCGGTCATGGTGGCTCCACGCCCTCAAGAGCCCCTGGTGCTTTACCTTGCCGCCACTCCGTACTCCGCCAGCGCAGCCCTGGTGGCGGTTAGAGAGGGGCGTCGAATCAAAACCACAGCAGCAGCCCGGGACAAGGCAAAGCATGAACAAGGAAGACCCACAAAAACTGCCACCGTGGCTGAGGAGGATCAACCGCCGTAGAGGAGTGCACCGGAGGCGGAAGAGGCTCCTCCCCCAGATGGCCAGCCTTAGGAGGCCTCGTCGCCTCAAGAGGCGCCATGGTCTCTGAAGGGAGCCGCCAACACTGATGCGCCCAACCTCGTAGAGCACCCGGTGTACTTCGTCAGCACGGTGTTGCGGGATGCGAGGGCATGGTACCCCATGCCTCAGAAACTCCTCCTCGCGCTACTGGTGGCCTCGCACAAGCTGCGGCACTATTTTCAGGGTCACCCCATCAAGGTCGTCTCTTCATACCCCCTGGAGAGAGTGCTCAGGAGCCCTAACTCAGCTGGAAGGGTCGCTGAGTGGAACATAGAACTGCAAGCGTTTCAGCTCGAATTCAGCACGACTAGAGTCATCAAGGGAGCAGCGTTGGCGGATTTTGTGGCAGAATGGACGGAGGCGCTAGGCCTCAAGGCCGACGAGGATCGGTCCCTATCCCCGGGAAGCGAGGCGCCAGAAGGCTGGGTCATGTACTTCGATGGGGCGTTCTCCAGGCATGGCACTGGGGCTGGGGCGGTGCTTATATCGCCCACTCAGGACAAGCTCTATTGCGCTGTGCAGCTCTGTTTCCAGCAAGGTGAAAAGGTCTCCAACAATATAGCGGAGTATGAAGGTTTAATAGCGGGCTTGAAGGCCGCAGCTGCCCTGGGGGTGAAACGCCTCACCATCAAGGGCGATTTGCAGCTCCTTGTCAATTTCTCCAACAAGGTGTACGAGCCGAAAGGATGAGCACATGGAAGCCTACCTTGCGGAGGTCCGCAGGATGGAGAAGCAGTTCTGGAGGTTGGAGTTGCAGCATGTGCCCCGTGGCACCAATCAGGAGGCCGACGACATCGCCAAACGGGCGTCCAGACGGTTACCTCAGGAGCCTGGCATTTTCGAGGAGCGGCTCTTCAAGCCCTCAGCCCTGCCATCATTATCAAACACGGCTCAGCCCCGGGAGGAACTCCCCCAGCCACCTGCCTCAGGAGCTCCGGCCTGTGGCCCGGCCTCAGGAGCACGCCTGCTCCTGATGATGGAACCTCAGGAGGGATGTTGGATCAGAGAGCTCCAGAGTTACTTAACGCAAGGGACCCTGCCAGAGAAGGAGGAGGAAGCGGAGCGAGTGGCACGCCAGGCCATGACATACTGTATCAAGGATGGAGAGCTCTACCGGAAGCGACCAAACGATGTATCCTTGCGCTGCATCTCCAGGGAGCAAGGGAATGAACTGCTGGAAGATATACACGGTGGAGACTGTGGACATCATTCATCATCACGGACCCTCGTCGGCAAGGCGTTCCGCAGTGGGTTTTATTGGCCCACCGCGCTCAATGACGCCGTCGAACTAGTGAAAGCTTGTGAGGCCTGCCAGTTCCACGCCAAGCAGATCCATCAGCCAGCAGGAGGCCTGCAGACTATACCCCTTTCATGGCCATTCGCAGTCTGGGGGCTGGACATCTTGGGCCCATTTCCTCGGGCGCCAGGGGGCTACCGCTACCTCTACGTCGCCGTGGACAAGTTCACCAAGTGGGCTGAAGTAGAGGTTGTCCGCACCATTCCCGCGGGTTCCGCGGTCAAGTTCATCAAGGGCATCGTGAGCCGGTTTGGGGTGCCGAACCGCATCATCACGGACAACGGTTCGCAGTTCACCAGTAACCTCTTCAAAACATATTGTGCTAACCTTGGAACGCAGATATGCTATGCTTCGGTGGCGCACCCCCAAAGCAACAGCCAGGCCGAGCGAGCCAACGCGGAGGTCCTGAGGGGCCTCAAGACCAGGACGTTCAAGAAGAAGCTGGAAGCCTATGGCAGAGGCTGGTATGACGAGCTTCAGTCTGTGTTGTGGTCCATCCGCACAACCGCGACCAAGCTGACTGGAGAGACCCCGTTCTTCCTGGTCTACGGAGCCGAAGCGGTCCTCCCTCACGAGGTCAGATGTCGCTCCGCGCGGGTCCTGGCGTTCGACGAGGCACAGCAGGACGCCATGCGGGGGGTGGACCTCGTGCTGGGGGAGGAACGTCGCTAAGAAGCCGCGCTACGAGCGGCAAGGTACCAACAAGCACTGCGGCGATATCACTACCGCAACATCCGCCCCAGAACTCTCGAGGCAGGAGACCTCGTGCTTAGGCGGGTTCTCTCCAGGGAGGGGCTGCACAAGCTCTCTCCCATGTGGGAGGGCCTGTTCAAAGTTGTTCATGTTTCGAGGACTGGCTCCGCGCGCTTGGAGACTCAGGAGGGGGTGCCAGTCCAGAACGCATGGAACATCCAGCACCTCCGGAGGTTCTACCCCTAAAAAGGCCCGGAGCCTGTGAAGAAGGCGAATGCCTGTGAAGCCATCACGTTTTGGAAAAGGCCCGGAGCCTGTGAAGAAGGCGAATGCCTGTGAAGCCATCACGTTTTGGAAAAGGCCCGGAGCCTGTGAAGAAGGCGAATGCCTGTGAAGCCATCACGTTTTGGAAAAGGCCTGGAGCCTGTGAAGAAGGCGAATGCCTGTGAAGCCATCGCGTTTTGGAAAAGGCCCGGAGCCTGTGAAGAAGGCGAATGCCTGTGAAGCTGTCGCATTTTGGAAAAGGCCTAGAGCCTGTGAAGAAGGCGAATGCCTGTGAAGCTGCCGCGTTTTGGAAAAGGCCCAGAGCCTGTGAAGAAGGCGAATGCCTGTGAAGCTGTCGCGTTTTGGAAAAGGCCCGGAGCCTGTGAAGAAGGCCAATGCCTGTGAAGCTCGCCGCCCGTGACACTCTCACGTAATAATGAGTTGGGCTGTACACGCCCCGGAGTCTCAGGAGCGCCGGCCTCAGGCCCTGGGGCTCCCTCCCACGCCCAGTGGCAGCACTTAGCTCCGCGCTGGTGAGAAGACGTCGAAGACTAGATTAGGTGCCGGACGCGGCTTTTCATTTGCTTTCCGCAGTTGGCTTGCTCCTTCTCATTTGAAGTTTTATTGAAGTTGTTGCCGTCTTTGGCTTGTGGTTCTTCAACTTTTCGCTCTC
This sequence comes from Triticum aestivum, assembly GCF_018294505.1. Lineage (NCBI taxonomy): Eukaryota > Viridiplantae > Streptophyta > Magnoliopsida > Poales > Poaceae > Triticum > Triticum aestivum. Next base: position 304,837,283 of record NC_057812.1, read on the forward strand.
CCGCCTCGGTTTCTCTTTTGCAAGGCCTCACGAGGAAGGGGGATAGCCGAGCGCCCTCGCGAGTGTTCCTATCCTAGTCATTCAAAGGTTTCGCGACCTGGGTCCATTACAGGAGCACCCCTCCAGTCCGTGCCCCACGGGCCTGGGTCGGTCGCCCCCATGGCTGGGGCTGGGAACTACCCATGCGCAGGCACGTAGCCGGAAGGCACGATAGCGGAAGCAAATGATGATTAACGGCAATAACCCAAACACGCCCCCGCGGGGCTCCACACTACTGTCTTTTTGCGCAGGAAAAAGGAAAAGAAAGAACAAATCAGGCGCAGCTCGCCTCACACCGGCCTGCAGGAAGGACTCGAGCCTCCCACGGGGCTCAGGCAGACTCCCTCCCGCGCTTCATCGGGGCGCGACGGCGGGCAGATATGCCACCACCTCCCAAGCAGATACGACGGCGTGGAGGCTGACCGCGGCCACCGCTGGAGGAGTCGCCGCTTGAAGAAGAACCGGAGAAGCTTGAGGAACCCTGAGCGCCACCAGTCACTCGAGCGCTGTCCTCTCCATCGTCGTCGGAGCTGGGTTCCCGGGCGCGGTCGTCGTCCTCAGGGCAGCACCCCACGCGGCGACCATCCTCCCCAAACACCCTCACATAGAGGGTGGCATCGCCGTCAAACTTGAAGTGCAGGGTGCACCGACGCCTCAGGCCGCGCGCGCGGGCAAACATCTGCCAACCGCGGGCCAAGGCCAGGCTCCCAGCTGCGGAGACCTCCAGTGCAGCCCATGAGGCCCAGCTGCAGCAGCCGTCAGCCTGGAGCCAGAGGCCGCCCGGGGCGCCGGCCGGGAGCTCGCCGAGGAGAAAGCGAGGAAGTGGAAGCCGGGTGCTAGTCGGCTCCGCCGACCACACAACGAACTCCGGCAGCACCTCTGCAGCGCGGAAGTGCAGCCTAGGGGGACGCGCGACCGAATCGCACCCCCCGGCCGCAGCAGTCCGACCGTCACCATGTTGGGAACCGTCTCCGCGGCCGCGGGGAGCGGCCGTGGAGGCCACAGGATGCTTGCGAGGGCGCCCTCGGCCGTGCTTGGGCGGGGAAGAGGCAGGCTCTACTCGGCGAGCCTTCCCCTTCTCTGCGGCCGAGAACCTCCTCGACGGGGCCATGAAGAAGAAGGAGAAGCAAGGGAGGATGAACTGGAAGGGCGCGCGCCAATCCGTACTTATAGCCGGCGAAGGCCAACCGTCGGCCCCCACTATCACAGGTAATCATGACCCGCTTTGCATGCAGGGACTCCTCCAATCCATGCAGTTGCCGAGGCGCCATGGGGAAGTGGAGACGCCCACGTCCAGTCAACCGCCACGCGGCGCCCAAGGCCGCAGGCTGTTAGGGCCCGCGGCGCTTCGCTCTTGCCCTTCCGCCTCCCTGCACGGCCAAGTTCGGGCGCGCCTTGGGCCCGGGGGCTACTGTCGGTGTTTTGGGAACGGGGGTCCCCAGACTTGCCTGCCTGCGGCCTGCGGCGTGACTCAAGGGGGGGGGGGGCAGCACGGCCCATCTTCATCAACACAGACCCAAGACCCTCGCAAGGGGCCAAGCCTCGCCGGGCGGACGACACGGTGCTTCCTCAGGCACGGCCTCATCAGGCTGGCTCGCGAGGAGGCGGAGAGATCAAGGCGGGGTACCTCACGAGGTGCCCGTGACGCAAGCCATGACGACCAGGGGTGCCAGGCGGGTGCCAGCCCGCGCAGTGTCCTCCTTTCCTCTTTGGTGCAAAGGGGGCAAGCGCAGCCGCGGAGTACCGATGCATCAGGCAAAGGTTGCCATTTTGGTGCAACAAGACCAAGACCAGGAAGACTGCAAGACGGACGTCATCGTGGAGCCCAGGACTGCGTCACCACCAGAGCTTTGTGCAGGCGAAGACTACTTTTGTCAAGGTAGCGAGTACTAACTGTCCCCCTTCAAATTAGCCCGCCATTGTTGGCTCCCTTCCCGCTCGATATTTGGGAAGAGGACCAGGGCCTCTATAAATAGGACCAGCCACCCACCGAAGAGAGAGGTTCGGAGGGGTTCGATCAGAGAGAGAGAGAGAAGGGTGGCTGAACTCCTCCCAGCAGTTCATCGCCCCAGCCAAGAACAGACCCTCGCGAGGCTGTTCTTCCTTGTATCATTCATCATCATCAGCCCAAGAGGCAATCCACCACACCACAAACTGGAGTAGGGTATTACACCACAACGGTGGCCCGAACCAGTATAAACCCTGTGTCTCTTGTGCTTTTCTTTCCATAGCTTAGATCTTAGCGAGGCGGAGGGGTGCAGGTAGGTAGGAAGTGAAATCTCCGTGCGCACCCCAGTGTTCGAACCTCAAGGGTCTGCCAGAACCCGAAATTCGACAGTGATGAGGTGACTAACCCAAAGACGACGCATGGAGTGGCCGAATGGTTATGAGGTGACCAACTGAAAGCGACGCACGGAGCGGCCGAATGGTCTTGAGGTGACCAACCGAGTGGCGACGCGCGGGGCGGCCGAGTGGTGATGAGGTGACCAACCGAGTGGCGACGCGCAGAGCGGCCGAGTGGTGATGAGGTGACCAACCGAGTGGCAACGCGCGGAGCGGGCGAGTGGTGATGAGGTGACCAACTGAGTGGCGACGCGCGGAGCGGCCGAATGGTTATGAGGTGACCAACCGAGTGGCGACGCGTGAAGCGGCCGAGTGGTGATGAGGTGATCAACCGAGTGGCGACGCGCGGGGCGGCCGAGTGGTGATGAGGTGACCAACCGATGGCGACGTACGGAGTGGCCGAATGGTTATGAGGTGACCAACCGAGTGGCAATGCGCGGGGCGGCCGAGTGGTGATGAGGTGACCAACCGACGGCGACGCGCGGAGTGGCCGAATGGTGATGAGGTGACCAAGTGAGTGGCGACGCGCGGGGCGGCCGAGTGGTAATGAGGTGATCAACCGAAGACGACGCACGGAGCGGCCGAGTGGTGATGAGGTGACCAACCGATGACGACGCACGGAGCGGCCGAATGGTTATGAGGTGACCAACCGAGTGGGGACGCGGGAGCGGCCGAGTGGTGATGAGGTGACCAACCGAGTGGCGACGCGCGGGGCGGCCGAGTGGTGATGAGGTGACCAACCGATGGCGACGCACGGAGCGGCCGAATGGTTATGAGGTGACCAACCGAGTGGCGACGCGCGGGGCGGTCGAGTGGTGATGAGGTGACCAACCGACGGCGACGCGTGGAGCGGCCGAGTGGTGATGAGGTGACCAACCGATGGCGACGCACGGAGCGGCCGAATGGTTATGAGGTGACCAACCGAGTGGCGACGCGTGGGGCGGCAGAGTGGTGATGAGGTGACCAACCGACGACGACACATGGAGCGGCCGAATGGTGATGAGGTGACCAACCGAGTGGCGTCGCGCGGGGCGGCCGAGTGGTAATGAGGTGACCAACCGATGACGATGCACAGAGCGGCCGAGTGGTGATGAGGTGACCAACCGATGACGACGCACGGTGCGGCCGAATGGTTATGAGGTGACCAACCGAGTGGCGACGCGCGGAGAGGCCGAGTGGTGATGAGGTGACCAACCGAGTGGCGACGCGCGGGGCGGCCGAGTGGTGATGAGGTGACCAATGATGGCGATGCACATAGCAGCCGAATGGTTATGAGGTGACCAACCGAGTGGCGACGCGCGGGGCGGCCGAGTGGTGTTGAGGTGACCAATCGACGGCGACGCACGGAGCGGCCAAATGGTTATGAGGTGATCAACCGAGTGGCGACGCGCGGGGCGGCCGAGTGGTGATGAGGTGACCAACCGAGCGGCGACGCGCGGGACGGCCGAGTGGTGATGAGGTGACCAACCGATGGTGACGCATGGAGCGGCCGAATGATGATGAGGTGACCAACCGATGGCGACACGCGGGGCGGCCGGGTGAAGTAGACGTGTCCAGCGGAGTGACGATGTGCGGGGTGTCCGAGTGATTAAGGCACATCTGGCGAATTGAAGTAGACGCGTCCCGCGGAGTGACGATGCGTGGGGAGTCCGAGTGATGTAGACGTTCAGCGGAGTTACATTACGCGGGGCGTCTGGGTGATGTAGATGTGTCCCGGGGAGTGGTGATGCGTGGGACGTCCGAGTGAATGTAGAAATCCCCGTCCGACTGAATCAGTCGTGAACAAAAGAACCTCTCCATCTGGCGAGTAACCTTGGCTCGTGAGGACCGGTGAGGGAAGTGTGTCCCAACGCTAGAATCCGGTGCGTCTGCGTTGTGGAGGCCGCCGTGTCTGGGGATATGGATTGGCGCCCACGCTCGCGTCACGTTTGGTCTGCGCTTCACCGTGAAGGGAATCGTCACGCTGCCGACTGGAGGAGCCGCCGCCTGCGGGGCCATGGCCAGCGCTAGCACTCTGCCATGGGAGCCGCGGTCGAGCAGTTGGGTGGAGAAAAGAGCCGCCGTGTGCCCACGCTACGTCGGGCAGTCGACGCCTGAGGGAGAGGTCGCCGAGTGGGTCGCGCCTTGCAGTCTACCCCGGTGGATGGAGCAGCGTTGTCGGCTGCTACGCTTTGTTGTTCGGGGGAGTCGGGTTGTAGGCTAGTTTCACGGACGCTCATCCCACGGCCAAGTGTTGATGTCGATGGGGGGAGTAGCGCTGCTGGTTGCCATGCCTCGTCGAGCCCGCGACTCTACCATGGGAGCCGTCGCCAGTCCGCGGCCGAGTACCTGTGCAGGAGAGACGAACTGCCGCGCGTGCGTGGATACGACCAGCCTCCGCTTCCATCATGGGAGTCACTGCTAAGCAGCACTCAGTCGGACGCGTCTCCGCGGCGGGAGCCGTTGATCAGCTGACTCGGCGATGGAATCCCACACTGTCGATTGCTGCGTGTCTCCGCTCGAGGAGCCGGACCGCCGGCCGGGGCCACAAGAAAGACAAAGAAGACATTAGGATGCATTGATGGAGTTGCCCACGTCCAGGATATGTACGTGCATGCAGGAGTCGTTAGTTACCGGTAATTAGGCAAGATGCGTTACCATTCGTGCATGCAAGGGAAGTTTCCCATTCCCACAGCCATTTAACCGGATCCGGCTTGCCTGCTCCCTCCCGATGCTCCCATCCGTGCTCCCACTCTATCCTATGGCTGTCTTTTTCTTTTTTTTATTTCTAATCTAATCATCTCCCCCCTAATTTTAAGGGGGTGGGGCCGGGTCTTATTTTGTTCCAATCAAATCATGCCACGTATGCGGGAGCACGGATGGGCGCATGCCGGGGGAGCAGGCAAGTCTCGTCCTAACCGCACGAGGCTTTAATTAGCGGCAGTTAAGCAAGAATAAATGGAAAGGAATTAAGGTTAGAAGGAAAGTGGAAGGCGGGGCGCAGAGCTCCCTAGTCGGCCAGGGCGGCGGCGGTTTTTGGCATGGATCCATCATGAGGGACGGCCGCGACGAATCCGAGTGCGGGATGGCGTCCTCCTGCGAAGCCCGGAGGTCGCCGCCGGCGGGTTGAGTCGATCCAGTGCTGAGTCGATCCGGCGGCTCCTGTCTTATCGGGATCGGAGGCATGGACAGCTCCGGCTTTGGTGCCGCGTCCCGTCAATGCATCCACCGCGGAGGTCACCGCCGGCGGGTTGACAAGGGACGCCACCGCAACGTGCCGTGTCAGGCCATCGCGGAGAGGCCGCTGCAGCGCCAGGCCTGCGCGCATGTCACAATGACCACAACTGAGCGCCCGTGCCGCCAGATGGACTGCCAAGCGCCTGCGATCACTGCAGCCGGCTAACGTGTGGGTTGAGGTCGATTGAGAAGAGGAAGCAAGAGGTGCAGTCCGGCGCGCTGGCGGCCGTGCGTGAAGACGATGGCCACGAGCCTTGGCGCACCGTGTTGATGCCCTTTTCCCTTCCTTGTCTCTTCTCTGATTTATTCATCGCAAGTTTTCGTCATTGATCCCGATGGGTGTCTGCTAGTACAGGGAGGAAAACAACAGATATGTTTAGATCCATAATGATTGTTAGATCATAAGGGTATAGCATAGAAAGAAATCTCTTGATCGATCCGTTTGTGAACGGTCGTGCCGGCGTCAGGTGAAGATGTATCTTATCCTCTCCATTTGAGAGGCTCCAGTGACTTGCTTCAAAGATGAACAATCCGATTAGGATGAACAGGAAATAAAACATAGATGAATGAAAAAACCATCAACATCATGGATCGATAGACGCCATGCCCTACGGTGGGCGCCAACTGTCGTGGGAACGATTCCGACAATAATAAGGTATAGTGTAACGGAGCATGATCTATCGAGATGCAAATGGGTGACACGGTCGTTTTAGCGAGTTCGGGCCTCTCACGGTGGAGATAACAGCCCTACGTCTCGTGCTCCGGAGAGGCTTTGTTTTATCTTAGTCTATATCCGGAGATTACATGGTGTATTTGAGAGAGAGAGAGAGGGGAGAACCGATCTCCATGCCTCAAGCTAAATGGTGAGAAAGAGACAGAGGTGGAAGAAAAAAGCCCCTTAGTCTAGTGGTGGGGGTGGCTTATATAGAGTGCGCCACCCCCTCACCTCCTATGTTACAAAGTGGGGCATGAATGCCATAATGCCAGCCCACTACCAAGCCCTCACTATGAGAATGATGCCGACTGCTTTGCTGCCTGCTGGTCTTCGTATATCCGAGTGAGTCGTACAGTCGAGTGGTGAACTGTCATCCGAGTGGATGGTATGCTGCTTGGTCGAGTGGATAGTATGCTGCTTGTCCGAGTGGATAATATGTCTGTATGAAATTTATCTGGACCCACATGTTGTGTGGACCCCATGCTTCATGATATTTCGACCCTTCGCGGGCCTACCTGTTATGTGTATCCCCAACAAAGCCCATTTTTTGAATTCTAATGGAATTTACTACAGCCCATTTACAGTTTGTTAAAAGTACAACCCAGTTTCTAGCTAGGACAATGATTAATAATTTCAACCAACCACTCAAAACATAGTTCAATAAAATTTTCCACATTTTGATGGGATCCAAAATATTTTTATCCCGAAATTTCTAGTCAGATTAAATAAAATTTCAATATAAATTTGTATTACGTAAAAATCCAACGAAATATTGTGCGCGAAACAATTAATGAAATTAAAATTTTCAAAACCCCAAAACAATATTTTATAAACTAATTACGTGTTTGGTGCATTTTTTATAGTTACTGCCCAGCTTTTATAATTACATCCCACTTATTATTTCTTAAAACCCATTTTCTTGTTAAGCCTAATGCATCCCTCCTAGGAAAGATTTGCAGTCTAGCGGGGCTGAGAATAACAAGTTGACCTTGCCTGGTTATTGCTAAAAAAATATAGCTGGGCTAGCCATTTTTAGCTTGAAAAATAATAATATCTGGGCTAGATATCTGGCCTGGGCTAGACGGGCCACAACCCACCCAGTTAATACCCTTCTCTCCTCTAAACAACAACGAAAACATCGCTCAAGAAAAACTCTGCAGTGCTCACACCTCAAAAACACAAATACTGCTCGAGCTGCTTGGTCCCAGCTGCCGGCCGCTCCTTATGCAATTCTCTCGTTTATTGACTACATAGGTTTACAATGGTGTGGGACCGTGATGTCAGGAAATCAGGAGGAAAAAAATATAGTTGTATATAATAAGGAGGCACTTGCGTACGTGCGGCTATGGCCCTGGTGGGTCCCCACTGTCATCCTCTCCAAGTGAAGTCATCTCCTCCTTCCTCATGTCCATTTGACCATGTTGACAACGCGAGACGGTGACGCCACGGCGAGTGATATGTCTCCAACATATCTATAATTTTTGATTGTTCCATGCTGTTTTATTATCAATCTTGGATGTTTTATAATCATTTTATAGTCATTTTATATCATTTTTTGGTACTAACCTATTAACATAGTGCCAAGTGCCAGTTGCTGTTTTTTCCCATGTTTTTTACATCGCAGAAAATCAATATCAAACGGAGTCCAAATGCCACGAAACTTTGTGGAGATTTTTTATGGGCCAGAAGGAAGGCAATGGGCCCTGGTTGCACCTGGGGGTGCCTCGAGGGGGCACAACCCACCAGGGTGCGCCCCGGTGGGTTCTGCTCACCTCGGGTGCCCCCTGGACCGCCTCTTTTCTCTATAAATACCCGAAAAATATCAGAACCCTAGGGGAGTCGACGAAATATTCATCCAGCCGCCGCAGAGTCCAGAATCACCAGATCCAATCTAGACACCATCACGGAGGGGTTCACCACCTCCATTGGTGCCTCTCCGATGATGCGTGAGTAGTTCTTTGTAGACCTTCGGGTCCGTAGTTAGTAGCTAGATGGCTTCATCTCCCTCTCTTGATCCTCAATACAATGGTCTCTTGGAGATCCATATGATGTAACTCTTTTTGCGATGTGTTTGTTGGGATCGATGAACTTCGAGTTTATGATCAGATCTATGTTTTTATATCCATGAAAGTATTTGAGTTTCTTTGATCTCTTTTATGCATGATCTCTTATAGCCTCATATTTCTTCTCCGATATTTGGGTTTTGTCTGGCCAACTTGATCTATTTATCCTGCAATGGGAAGAGGTGCCTGGTAGTGGGTTCGATCTTACGGTGCTTGATCCCAGTGACAGAAAAGGGAACCGACACATATGCATCGTTGCCACTAAGGATAAAAAGACGAGATCTATATCTACCGCCATATAGATAAATGGATCTTGTCTACATCATGTCATCATTCTTATTGCATTACTCCATTTTTCCATGAACTTAATACACTAGATGCATGCTGGATAGCTGTCGATGGGTGGAGTAATAGTAGTAGATGCAGACATGAGTCGGTCTACTAATCTTGGACGTGATGCCTATGTAATGATCATTGCCTGGATATTGTCATAATTATTTGAAGTTCTATCAATTGCCCAACAGTAATTTGTTTACCCACCATTTGCTATTTTTTCTCGGGAGAAGCCACTAGTGAAACCTACGGCCCCGGGGTCTTCTTTCTCATATATTTGCCTTGCAATCTATTTTTCCTTTGCATTTTTATTCAGATCTATTAAACCAAAAAAATCCAAAAATACCTTGCTGCAATTTATTTTATTTGGCGTTCGATCTATCAATCTACTACAATTTACCTCATGTCCATTTGCCTATGTTGAGGCGTCGTACCCTGGAAGGGATTGACAACCCCTTTAACACATCGGGTTGCGAGGTATTTCTACTTGTGTGCAGGTGATGCTTACATTGTGTTGCTTGGTTCTCCTACTGGTTCGATACCTTGGTTTCATAACTGAGGTAAATACCTACCGTCGCTGTGCTACATTATCCCTCCCTCTCTAGGGAAATACTGACGTAGTTCCAACGACCATCAAGGAGAATTTCTGGCGCTATTGCCGGGGAAGATCTTCAACATATATCAGGTTCCTAATCACAAATCTCATCTCCTCGCAATTTACATTATTTGCCATTTTCCTCTTGTTTTCCTCTCCCCCACTTCACAAAAATTTTCGGTTTTATTCGCCTCTCTTTTTCGTTCGCCGTTTTCTCACCATGTCCGATCTCAAAAAGGCTAGGGGGTTTCTCCTAGTATTAATGCTTTAGATAGCCCCTCTGTCCTCTCTAAGCTCATAAGCAATGATGCTATGGAAGGATCTATCGGGTTTGTTAAGGAAAATATTAACTATTGTGATGACGATGATCCCGAATTTTTTCGTTATTTACTTGATGAATCTTTGAAAGATGCTTGGGATAGGTTGTTGGGAATTCGAGCTAGCTATGTGCCTCAATATCAGATAGAGATATACTTGAAAAGTTTTTATGATAGTTTACCTTCTTCTTTCAAGCAAGTCCTAGATTCTACATTTGAAAACGGTTTTCTTGAAGGGGACGCCGTTGATACTTATGAGATGATGAAAGCCATATTTGGGCACCCCAAAGGACAAAATGTTGAATCAACTACTCTTATGTGCCTTTATCAAAATGAAATAATTAAAGAGATGAACGCTAGTTTAGATACAAATTTTCGCAACGTGCTTAATCTTTCTTCCGCTATCAATGGCCATGTGCTTTCACGAGATAGAAAATTAAATGCCATTGATAGAAAATTTTCTCTTTTCTTTTCAAGGAACAAGGTTGACAAAACTTAGATCCCTGATTTATGCCTAGCTAAGGGCGTAAAACTATAGCGCTTGTTGGGAGGCAACCCAATGAATAAAATTTATTTTTGCTTTTTGCTTTCTGTTCTTGAGTGTTAGCACAATTATTCTATTGTTATGATTGTGTTTTTTATGTTTTAATTAGTGTTTGTGCCAAGTAAAGCCTTTAGGATCTTCTTGGGCAATAGTCGTTTGATCTTGCTGAAAAAATAGAAACTTTTACGCTCACAAAATTAATTTTCATTTTTTACCAGAGAGCGATAAAATACCCATTCCAAGTTCAGTAGATCAATATACAAATTTCTCAGGCCGTCCTAATTTTCAGAGTTTTTTGAGTTACATAAGTATTCAAAATAGTCAGATTTCTACAGACTGTTCTGTTTTGGTAGATTCTGTTTTCTTTGTGTTGTGTGCTTATTTTGATGGCTCTATGGTTTTCATTGATGATTTTTTGCCATAGAAAAGTTGGAATACAGTAGATATAATACAAAAACAAAATATGAATTGGTTTGATACATCACTATAGTAGTGGTTTATTATTCTTATACTAACTGATCTCACGAAGGCTTTGTTGAGTCTTGTGTGATTGAAGTTTTCAAGTTTTGGGTTGTCTTACGATGGATGAAGGAAGGATGTAAGAGCCTAAGCTTGGGGATGCCCCAGCATCCCAAGCTATTGTCCAAGAATGAGAAACCAACTAAGCTTGGGGATGCCCCCGAGTGCCATCCCCGCTTTCTTCCAACAACTATCGGTATTTTACTCGAGACTATATTTTTATTCGTCACATGATATGTGTTTTGCTTGGAGCGTCATGTATGATATGTGTCTTTCCTTATTTTATTTTGTGTTTTAAGTCATCAATCCTTGCTGGACACACCTTTTTGAGAGATCCAAAATTATATCATGACTTGTTAGAATTGCTCTCTATGCTTCACTTAAATCGTTTATGAGCTAGGACTTGCTCTAGTGCTTCACTTATACCTTTTTGAGCACGGTGTGCTTTGTTACTTTTGAAGAAATGCTCTCTTGCTTCACTTAGATTTATTTGAGAGTTAGTAATTTTTTTAAGAAATTCTCTCTTGCTTCACTTAAATTATTTTGAGAGAAAGAAAATTTGTTATCCTCATGATCTTCACTTATATTTGTTTGAGCTTATGAAAAGCAACACATGAAAATTAGTGACAAAGTGATAGATATCCAAGAAGGATAAAGAAAAAGAAAATGTCATGAAGATCATTGGACAAAATAAACTTGATTCTTAGTAACAGTTTTGAGGTATGATGATGTGATATGTGAGTCATCTTGATGAGTAATTATGCTTTAGTAGGAATATTGGTGTTAAGGTTTGTGATTCCCTATGCATGCACAAAAGTTAATAATCATGTAATGAAAATTATATCCTACTTGTGGTGCATTATTAGGTGTTAATTATGCTTAATGCTTGCTTATGAGATTATTCGTTTCTTAGTTGGTCGCTTCTCAATCTTTTTTGCTAGCCTTCATTTTGCACTAAGTATTACCTCTACTTGTGCATCTAAAATCCTTTAAACCAGTTTTGCCACATGAGTCCACTATATCTACCTATATGCGGTATTCTTTTGCCGTTCTAAGAAAATTTGCATGTGCCATCTCTAATTTTCAAACTAAACTTCTCTTTTGTGTGTTTGTTTCGCTCGCGGAGTGGTGAAGGGTGGCTAATATTTTTCATGCTAGATGTGTTATTCTCAAGATGAGTGTTTATTCACTTGTCATTGCACGATAGTAAGGCAAAGGTATTAGGGATGCCCAGTCCTGAAATGCAAAAAGAAATGAATTTACTTTACGTTGTCAAATAATAAATTCCTTGGGAAGTGTTGGTATGGAGGGAACCCGTGGATATAGTTAGCCATGGAAAGTGAAAGTTATGGTGGAAAAAGGAATAAACTTTATTTTGTATTTGGGAACCGTCTGTGGAATATCTAGCATAGAAAGTGTTCGGAACTCTAAGTCATTTTCGTTGGTGGGATGGATACACCTCCTAAAATGTTTTTATCTCAATTTTTTCGCTTTGAGCTCTGGCACCTCTACAAATCCCTACTTCCCTCTGCGAAGGGCCTCTCTTTTACTTTATGCAATTTTTATTTTGAAATTTTAGTCTCAATCTTCTCTCATAAAATCACCAACTAGGAGGCAATACGATCATGCTCAAGTATTGGGTGTAGTTAATATTCGAGTGTGTTTCATGAATGGATCAATGTTTGAGCATGATGGGCTAGGGATAACTTATTTTAGCATTGATATTTTGAAAGACATGGTTGCTTGTTGATATGCTTGAGTATCTAAATTATTATGTCAAAAATAGACTATTGCTTTGAATCACATAAAAGTCCAAACGTCCATGTTGTAAAGAAAAGAATATGATATGACTTGATGAACAACACTCCACATCAATTTTTTTTGTTTTTATCACTTACCTACTCGAGGACGAGTAGGAGTTAAGCTTGGGGACGTTGATACATCTCCAACATATCTATAATTTTTGATTGTTCCGTGATGTTTCATTATCAATCTTGGATGTTTTATAATCATTTTATAGTCATTTTATATCATTTTTTGGTACTAACCTATTGACATAGTGCCAAGTGCCAGTTGTTGTTTTTCCATGTTTTTTACATCGCAGAAAATCAATATCAAACGGAGTCCAAATGCCACGAAACTTTACGGAGATTTTTTATGGGCCAGAAGGAAGGCAATGGACCCTAGTTGCACCTGGGGGGTGCCCCGAGGGGCACAACCCACCAGGGCGCGCCCCGGTGGGTTGTGCCCACCTCGGGTGCCCCTCGGACCGCCTCTTTGCTCTATAAATACCCCAAAAATACCAGAACCCTAGGGGAGTCGACGAAATATTCATCCAACCGCCACAGAGTCCAGAATCACCAGATCCAATCTAGAAACCATCACGAAGGGGTTCACCACCTCCATTGGTGCCTCTCCGATGATGCGTGAGTAGTTCTTTGTAGACCTTCGGGTCCGTAGTTAGTAGCAACATGGCTTCATCCCCCTCTCTTGATCCTCAATACAATGGTCTCTTGGGGAACCATATGATGTAACTCTTTTTGCGATGTGTTTATTGGGATCGATGAACTACGAGTTTATGATCAGATCTATGTTTTTATATCCATGAAATTATTTGATCTATTTTATGCATGATCTCTTATAGCCTCGTATTTCTTCTCTGATATTTGGGTTTTGTCGGGCCAACTTGATCTATTTATCTTGCAATGGGAAGAGGTGCCTGCTAGTCGGTTCGATCTTACGGTGCTTGATCCCAGTGACAAAAAGGGATCCGACACGTATGTATCACCGCCACTAAGGATAAAAAGACGAGATCTATATCTACCGCCATATAGATAAACAGATCTTGTCTACATCATGTCATCGTTCTTATTGCATTACTCCGTTTTTCCATGAACTTAATACACTAGATGCATGCTGGATAGCGGTTGATACGTCCATTTTGCATCATGCTTTTATATCGATATTTATTGCATTATGGGTTGTTATTACACATTATGTCACAATACTTATGCCTATTCTCTCTTATTTTACAAGGTTTACATAAAGAGGGAGAATGCCGGCAGCTGGGATTTTGGGTTGGAAAAGGAGCAAATATTAGAGACCTATTCTGCACAGCTCCAAAAGTCCTGAAACTTCACAGAAGTCAATTTCAGAATATATAAAAAATACCGAGCGCAAGAAGTTCACCAGGGGGGCCACACCCTGCTCATGAGGGTGGGGCGCGCCCCCTACCTCGTGGGCCCCCTGGTGGCCCTCCGATGGCCATCTTCTGCTATATGAAGTCTTTCGATGAGGAAAAAATGATAAGCCATCTTCTTGGACAAAACTCCACCGCCACGAGGCGGAACCTTGGCGGAACCAATCTAGGGCTCTGGCGGAGCTGTTCTGGCAGGGAAACTTCCCTCCGGGAGGGGGAAATCATCGCCTTCGTCATCGCTAATGCTCCTCTCATCGGGAGAGGGCAATCTCCATCAACATCTTCACCAGCACCATCTCCTCTCAAAACCCTAGTTCATCTCTTGTATCCAATTCTTGTCTCCAAGTATGGGATTGGTACCTGTGGGTTGCTAGTAGTGTTAATTACTCCTTGTAGTTGATGCTAGTTCGTTTATTTGGTGGAAGATCATATGTTCAGATCCTATATGCATATTAATACCCCTCTGATTATGAACATGAATATGCTTTGTGAGTAGTTACATTTGTTCCTGAGGACATGGGAGAAGTCTTGCTATTAGTAGTCATGTGAATTTGGTATTCGTTTGATATTTTGATGAGATGTATGTTGTCTCTCCTCTAGTGGTGTTATGTGAACGTCGACTACATAACACTTCACCATTATTTGGGCCTAGAGGAAGGCATTGGGAAGTAATAAGTAGATAATGGGTTGCTAGAGTGACAGAAGCTTAAACCCTTGTTTATGCGTTGCTTCGTAAGGGGCTGATTTGGATCCACATGTTTCATGCTATGGTTAGGTTTACCTTAATACTTTTGTTGTAGTTGCGGATGCTTACAATAGAGGTTAATCATAAGTGGGATGCTTGTCCAAGTAAGGACAGCACCCAAGCACTGGTCCATCCACATACCAAATTATCAAAGTAACGAACGCGAATCATATGAACATGATGAAAACTAGCTTGACGATATTCCCATGTGTCCTCGGGAGCGCATTTCTCTATATAAGAGTTTGTACAGGCTTGTCCTTTGCTACAAAAAGGATTGGGCCACCTTGCTGCACTTTATTTACTTTTGTTGCTTGTTGCTCATTACAAATTATCCTATCACAAAACTATCTGTTACCACTTATTTCAATACTTGCAGAGAATACCTTGCTGGAAACCGCTTATCATTTCCTTCTGCTCCTCATTGGGTTTGACACTCTTACTTATCGAAAGGACTACGATAGATCCCCTATACTTGTGGGTCATCAAGACTCTTTTCTGGCGTTGTTGCCGGGGAGTGAAGCGCATTTGGTAGGTGGAATTTGGTAAGGAAAATTTATATAGTGTGCTGAAATTTACTGTCACTTGTTACTATGGAAAGTAATCCTCCGAGGGGATTGTTCGGGGTATCTTCACCCCGACCAGTAGAGCAAAGAGTTGATCCTCAACCTACTGAACCTACAGAAAATGAAAATGAAAATGTCTGCTTTGAAATTCCTTCGGGTATGATAGAAAAACTGCTAGCTAATCCTTTTGCAGGAGATGGAACAATGCATCCTGATGAGCACCTAATATATGTTGATGAAGTTTATGGATTATTTAAGCTTGCAAGTGTACCCGGAGATGCTGTTAAGAAGAAGGTCTTCCCTTTATCTTTGAAGGAAGATGCATTGACATGGTATAGGCTATGTGATGATACGGGGTCATGGAACTACAAACGGTTGAAATTGGAATTTCATCAGAAGTTTTATCCTATGCATCTTGTTCATCGTGATCGCAATTATATGTATAATTTTTGGCCTCGCGAAGGAGAAAGCATCGCTCAAGCGTGGGGGAGGCTTTAATCAATGTTATATTCATGCCCCAATCATGAGCTCTCAAGAGAGATGATTATTCAAAATTTATATGCTCGGCTCTCTAATAACAATCGCACCATGCTCGATACTTCTTGTGCTGGCTCTTTTATGATGAAGAGTATTGAATTAAAATGGCATTTATTGGAAATAATTAAACGCAACTCTGAAGATTGGGACCTCAACGAAGGTAAGGATTCAGGTATGACACCTAAGTTTGATTGTGTTAAATCTTTTATGGATACTGATGTTTTTCGTAAATTTAGCACTAAATATGGACTTGGCTCTGAAATAGTAGCTTCTTTCTGTGAATCTTTTGCTACTTATGTTAATCTCCCCAAGGAGAAGTGGTTTAAATATCATCCTCCCATAGAAGTAAAAGTAGCTGCACCTATTAAAGTTGAAGAAACGACTATCACTTATAATGATCCTATTGTTCCTACTTCTTATGTTGAGAAACCACCTTTCCCTATTAGGATAAAGGATCATGCTAAAGCTTCAACTGTGGTTCGTAAAAGCAATATTAAAACTTATACACCTCCTGAGCAAATTAAAGTTGAACCTGATATTGCTATTGTTAAAGATCTCTTGTCTGGTAATATTGATGGGCATGTTATTCATTTCCTTGATGAGACTGCTAGAATTGCTAAACCTTGTGCTAAAGATAAAAACAGACCTGTGGTAGGCATGCCTGTTATTTCTGTTAAAATAGGAGATCATTGTTATCATGGCTAATGTGATATGGCTGCTAGTGCTAGTGCAATACCTTACGACTTATACAAAGAAATTATGCATGATATTGCACCTGCTGAGATAGAAGATATTGATGTCACAATTAAACTTGCCAATAGAGATATGTTTCACCAATGGGAATTGTTAGAGATGTTGAAGTCTTGTGTGGGAAAACTAAATATCCTGCTGATTTTCTTGTTCTTGGTTCCCCGCAAGATAGCTTTTGTCCCATTATATTTGGTAGACCCTTCTTAAACACTGTTAATGCTAAGATAGATTGCAAAAAGGATGTTGTTAATATCGTTTTAGATGATTTGTCTCATGAATTTAATTTCTCTAAATTTAGTAGACAACACCGTGAAGAAGAATTGCCTAGTAAGGATTAAATTATTGGTCTTGCTTCTATTGTCGTACCTCCTAGTGATCCTTTAGAACAATATTTGCTAGACCATGAAAATGATATATTTACGAATGAAAGAAGGGAAATAGATGAAGTATTCTTTAAACAGGAACCTATTCTGAAACACAATTTGCTTGTTGAAATCCTAGGGGATCCTCCTCCACCCAAGGGTGATCCCATGTTTGAGTTTAAACCGTTGCCTGATACTCTTAAATATGCTTATCTTGATGAGAAAAAGATATATCATGTTATTATTAGTGCTAACCTTTCAGAGCATGAGGAAGAGAGATTATTGAAAACTCTGAAGAAGCATCGTGCTGCTATTTGGTATACTCTTGATGATCTTAAGGACATTAGTCCCACTCTATGTCATCATAAAATAAATTTGGAAGAAGATGCTAAACTAGCTCGTGATCATCAACGACGGCTGAATCCTAAAATGAAAGAAGTGGTAAGAAAGGAAATACTAAAGCTCCTTGAGGCAGGTATAATCTATCTGATAGTCAGTGGGTAAGTCCTGTCCATTGTGTCCCTAAAAAGGGAGGTATTACTATCGTTCCTAATGATAAAGATGAATTGATTCCTGAAAGAATTATTACAGGTTATAGGATGGTAATTTATTTCCGCAAATTAAATAAGGCCACTAAAAAGGATCATTACCCCTTACCTTTTATCGATCAAATGCTAGAAATATTATCCAAACATACACATTTTTGCTTTCTAGATGGTTATTCTGGTTTCTCTCAAATACCTGTGTCAGCCAAGGATCAATCAAAGACTACTTTTACTTGCCCTTTTGGTACTTTTGCTTATAGACATATGCCTTTTGGCTTATGTAATGCACCTGCTACCTTTCAAATATGCATGATGGCTATATTCTCTGACTTTTGTGAAAATATTTGTGAGGTTTTCATGGACGATTTCTCCGTCTATAGATCTTCTTTTGATGATTGCTTGAGCAACCTTGATCGAGTTTTGCAGAGATGTGAAGAAACTAATCTTGTCTTGAATTGGGAAAAGTGCCACTTTATGGTTAATGAAGGTATTGTCTTGGGGCATAGAGTTTCTGAAAGAGGTATTGAAGTTGATAAAGCCAAGGTTGATGCTATTGAAAAGATGCCATGCCCCAAGGACATCAAAGGTATAAGAAGTTTCCTTGGTCACGCCGGATTTTATAGGAGGTTCATTAAGGACTTCTCAAAAATTTCTTGGCCTCTGACTAATTTATTACAAAAAGATATACCATTTGTCTTTGATGATGATTGTGTAGAAGCATTTGAAATACTTAAGAAAGCATTGATCTCTGCACCTATTGTTCAGCCACCTGATTGGAATTTACCCTTTGAAATTATGTGTGATGCTAGTGATTATGCTGTAGGTGCTGTTCTAGGGCAAAGAGTTGATAAGAAATTAAATGTTATTCAATATGCTAGTAAAACCCTAGACAATGCTCAAAGAAATTATGCTACTACTGAAAAAGAATTCTTAGCAGTTGTATTTGCTTGTGATAAGTTCAGGCCTTATATTGTTGATTCTAAAGTAACTATTCACACTGATCATGCTGCTATTAAATATCTTATGGAAAAGAAAGATGCTAAACCTAGACTTATTAGATGGGTTCTCTTTCTACAAGAATTTGACATACATATTGTTGATAGAAAGGGAGCTGAGAACCCCGTTGCAGACAACTTGTCTAGGTTAGAAAATGTTCTCGATGACCCACTACCTATTGATGATAGCTTTCCTGATGAGCAATTAAATGTCATAAATGCTTCTCATACTGCTCCATGGTATGCTGATTATGCTAATTACATTGTTACCAAATTCATACCACCTAGTTTCACATACCAGCAAAAGAAAAAGTTCTTCTATGATTTGAGGCATTACTTTTGGGATGACCCACATCTTTATAAAGAAGGAGTAGATGGTGTTATTAGACATTGTGTACCTGAGCATGAACAGGAACAGATCCTATGCAAGTGTCACTCCGAAGCTTATGGAGGACACCATGCTGGAGATAGAACTGCACATAAGGTATTGCAATCTGGTTTTTATTGGCCTACTCTCTTCAAAGATGCCCGTAAGTTTGTCTTATCTTGTGATGAATGTCAAAGAATTGGTAATATTAGTAGACGTCAAGAAATGCCTATGAACTATTCACTCGTTATTGAACCATTTGATGTTTGGGGCTTTGACTACATGGGACCTTTTCCTGCCTCTAATGGGTATACACATATTTTAGTTGTTGTTGATTACGTTACTAAGTGGGTAGAAGCTATTCCAACTAGTAGTGCTGATCATAACACCTCTATTAAGATGCTTAAAGAAGTTATTTTCCTAAGGTTTGGAGTTCTGAGATACTTAATGACTGATTGTGGTTCACATTTTATTCATGGTGCCTTTCGTAAAATGCTTGCTAAGTATGATGTTAACCATAGAATTGCATCTCCTTATCACCCTCAGTCTAGTGGTCAAGTAGAATTGAGTAATAGAGAGCTCAAATTAATTTTTGCAAAAGACTGTCAATAGGTCTAGAAAGAATTGGTCCAAGAAACTTGATGATGCATTATGGGCTTATAGAACTGCATATAAAAATCCTATGGGTATGTCTTCGTATAAAATGGTCTATGGTAAAGCATGTCACTTACCTCTTGAGCTAGAACATAAGGCATATTGAGCCATTAAAGAGCTCAGTTATGATTTCAAACTTGCCGGTGAGAAGAGGTTATTTGACATTAGCTCACTTGATGAATGGAGAACCCAGGCTTATGAAAATTCCAATCTGTTTAAAGAAAAAGTTAAAAGATGGCATGACAAAAGGATACAAAAGCGTGAGTTCAATGTAGGTGATTATGTATTGCTATACAACTCCCGTTTAAGATTTTTTGCAGGAAAACTTCTCTCTAAATGGGAAGGTCCTTACGTTATCGAGGAGGTCTATCGTTCTGGTGCCATAAAAATCAACAATTTTGAAGGCACAAATACGAAGGTGGTGAATGGTCAAAGAATTAAACATTATATCTTAAGTAATCCTATAAATGTTGAAACAAATGTTATTGAAACCCTAACCCTGGAGGAATACATAAGGGACACTTTCCGGAACGTTTCAGACTCCGAAAAGGAATAGGTATGTGGTACGGTAAGTAAACCGACTCCAAAACAGTTTTTAAGGCAATATTTCTCCGTTTTGGAATATTTAGAAAAATAGAAAAATAAGAAGTAGTCCGGGACGGACACGAGGGCTCCACGACGGTGGAGGGCGTGCCCCTACCTCGTGGGCACCTCGTGCGCTTTCCGGACTCCATTTTCTTACACGACACATATTTTGGTCGGGAAAAATTCATTATATAATCTCCCAGAGGTTTTGACTCCCATATCATGCAAAAATCTCCTGTATTTGTTTCGAGCTATTTTTTTGACAGATCCAGGTCATCATGTCATCTTCAAGTGCCCCCAAGGACCAGTTCTTTGAGAAGGCCATCAACCCCTACCTCGCGGAGGTGCTGCAACACCCTCAAACCATTGAGATGCGTGAGGGGTTGTTGCACATCCGCGATGTTGAGGGACCAAGGAAGACCGGAAGCACGGAGGCAAGGCTCGAGGCATTGGAGCAAGAAGTTTTCAAGTGTCAAGATATGGTGGAGCATGGTCTCGATTCCAATCACATTATGATCACGGAGTTCACCAACAACCACAAGCTGGACGTCAAGGACATTGGGAGGCCATCTTCAAGCTTCATGAGAAAAACGAGCACCTCCAAGCCCAGATGTATGACCTGCAAAATCAAAACTGTGAGTATGAATATAGATTCAAGAGGATGAGTTTGGCTGAAGATTTGAGGTTTCAGGAGACTCGATCATCCTTCTATGATGGTGAGCCTATGCCTTGGAAGAAGGACGACAAGCCTACGCCATCAACAAAACCATCACCTTCTCCACCAACAAAGAAGAATTGAGTATCTGGTATGGGCACTCCCCTTGGCAACTGCCAAGCTTGGGGGAGTGCCCCGGTATCGTATCACCATCACTTTTATCTTTACCATTTTTCTTAGTTCGATCCTTTTGGTAATATCTTGATCTAGTTGTGAGTTTTGCTTTATGATCCTTCTATGTAATCGAGTCCGTGAGCTATATATAATAAAGATTAGTGTTGAGTCAAGGGCTTGATTATTTTGCCATGATCTTAAGTGAATAAAAGAAAAGATAAAGAAATAAAAAGGAAACAAAGAGATCATAAGGATCTTATGGAGAGTAATGAGCTCACATAGAAAAAGTATGATGAATAAAAGTTGTTGAGAGTTGACAAACATAGTTTTGGTCATCGTTGCAATTAATAGGAAGTAATAAAGAAAGAGAGGTCTTCACATGTAAATATACTATCTTGGACATCTTTTATGATTGTGAGCACTCATTAAAATATGACATGCTAAAGAGTTTATGTTGGATAAGGAAGACAACATAATAGGTTATGTTTTCTTGCATCTGAGATAAATTATATTGTCGTGGATCATCCAACATGGTCGATCTTGCCTTTCCCCCTCATGCTAGCCAAATCCATCGCACCAAGTAGATATACTACTTGTGCCTCCAAATACCCCTAAACAAGTTTTGCCATGAGAGTCCACCATACCTACCTATGGATTGAGTAAGATCCTCCAAGTAAGTTGTCATCGGTGCGAGCACTAAAAATTGCTCTCTAAATATGTATGACTTATTAGTGTGGGAGAAAATAAGCTTTATACGATCGTGTGATATGGAAGAAATAAAAGCGACGGACTGCATAATAAAGGTCCATATCACAAGTGGCAATAGAAAGTGACGTTCTTTTGCATTAAGATTTTGTGCATCCAACCATAAAAGCGCATGACAACCTCTGCTTCCCTCCGCGAAGGGCCTATCTTTTACTTTTATCTCCTACCTTTCATAAGAGTCATGGTGATCTTCACCCTCCCTTTTTACATTTTATCCTTTGGCAAGCAAAGTATGTTGGAAAGATCCTGGTATATATGGCTAATTGGATGTGAGTCTTCATGAACTATTATTGTTGACATTACCCTTGAGGTAAAACATTGGGAGGCAAAACTATAAGCCCCTATATTTCTCTATGTCTGATTAAAACTCCATACCCGTAAGTATTGCGTGAGTGTTAGCAATTGTGAAAGACTATATGATAGTTGAGTATGTGGACTTGCTGAAAAGCTCTTATATATTGACTCTTTCCTATGTTATGATAAATTGCAATTGCTCCAATGACCGAGATTATAGTTTGTTAGTTTTCAATGAAGTTTATGATTCAAACTTGAAATTGTGACTGAATTATTACCCTAGCATAAGAGATCATATGACAAGAATTATATAAGTTGTTGTTCTAAGAATGATCATGATGCCCTCATGTCCGTATTTTATTTTTATCGACACCTCTATCTCTAAACATGTGGACATATTTTTCGATTTCGGCTGTCGCTTGAGGACAAACGAGGTCTAAGCTTGGGGGAGTTGATACGTCCATTTTGCATCATGCTTTTATATCGATATTTATTGCATTATGGGCTGTTATTACACATTATGTCACAATACTTATGCCTATTCTCTCTTATTTTACAAGGTTTACATAAAGAGGGAGAATGCCAGCAGCTGGGATTCTGGGCTGGAAAAGGAGCGAATATTAGACACCTATTCTACAAAGCTCCAAAAGTCTTGAAACTTCACGGAAGTCAATTTCAGAATATATAAAAAATACTAAGCGCAAGAAGTTCACCAGATGGGCCACACCCTGCCCACGAGGGTGGAGGGCGCCCTACCCCCCTGGGTGCGCCCCCTACCTCGTGGGCCCCCTGGTGGCCCTCCGATGGCCATCTTCTGCTATATGAAGTCTTTCGATGAGGAAAAAAATCATAAGCCATCTTCTCGGATGAAACTCTGCCGCCACGAGGCGGGACCTTGGCGGAACCAATCTAGGGCTCTCGCGGAGCTGTTCTGCCGGGGAAACTTGCCTCCGGGAGGGGGGAATCATCACCATCGTCATAACCAACGCTCCTCTCATCGGGAGAGGGAAATCTCCAGCACCATCTCCTCTCAAAACCCTAGTTCATCTCTTGCATCCAATTCTTGTCTCCAAGTCCGGGATTGGTACCCGTGGGTTGCTAGTAGTGTTAATTACTCCTTGTAGTTGATGCTAGTTGGTTTATTTGGTGGAAGATCATATGTTCAGATCCTATATGCATATTAATACCCCTCTGATTATGAACATGAATATGCTTTGTGAGTAGTTACATTTGTTCCTGAGGACATGGGAGAAGTCTTGCTATTAGTAGTCATGTGAATTTGGTATTCGTTTGATATTTTGATGAGATGTATGTTGTCTCTCCTCTAGTGGTGTTATGTGAACGTCGACTACATAACACTTCACCATTATTTGGGCCTAGAGGAAGGCATTGGGAAGTAATAAGTCTGCTAATCTTGGACGTGATGCCTATATAATGATCATTGCCTGGATATCGTCATAATTATTTGAAGTTCTATCAATTACCCAGCAGTAATTTGTTTACCCACCGTTTGCTATTTTTTCTCGAGAGAAGCCACTAGTGAAACCTACGTCCCCGGGTCTTATTTCTCATATATTTGCCTTGGGATCTATTTTTCATTTGCATTTTTATTCAGATCTATTAAACCAAAAAAATCCAAAAATACCTTGCTGCAATTTATTTTATTTGGCGTTTGATCTATTAATCTACGACAATTTACTTGACGTCCATTTGCCTATCTTGAGGCGTCGTACCCCGGAAGGGATTGACAACCCCTTGTACACGTCGGGTTGTGAGGTGTTGTTATTTGGGTGCAGGTGTTGCTTATGTTGTTTTGCTTGGTTCTCCTACTGGTTCGATACCTTGGTTTCATAACTGAGGGAAATACCTACCGTCATTGTGCTACATCATCCCTCCCTCTCCAGGGAAATACCAACGTAGTTCCAGCTACCATCAGTGAGCGCAACAACTCGAAGGACGACGGAGAGGGCCTCGCGGGCCCTATGGATGGTCTAACACAACACCCACTGCTCATTCGGGAATCCAGGATCATAGGGCTACATGTCCGCGACGACATTGTCATTCGCTTGTTCACCGGTGCTCGTTGAGGAGACGGAGGTTGCAGCACAGGTCCTCCTACGCTGGTAGCTCTTCCGCCATTAGGGCGTCGAAGTGCGGTCGCACCTTCTCTATGGTGAACATGGCATGAACCGGCTTGGACAGTGGCGCCGGCTCTTGGTCGGAAGCTACATCCATCGTCTGATTGTCGTCGCTCAGCTCGGCGAGCTCGCTGGCGAGCCAGCATGTCCGGCTGCTGGACTGACCCATTGCCAAGCACGAGTCTGACTGCACTGACCCACCCAAACCGCCTCCCTCGCCTGCGCGTGCTTTCCACTCGAAACGGTCAGCGCGGCCCGCCCCGCTTCCCGGTGCATGCGATTGCTCTGCCTTCAAATGACACAAGTGTCGTCCGTCTGTCCATCCGTCTGCCACCCACATTAATGATACGCGATTGCCGAGGCAGCTACTACGGCGCCACACGTCCGTCCCTCCGCCGCCCACCATTGCTATATAAACTACTGCGCCGACCAGCCACAGTCATCTGCCTCCGTTCCCTTTCTCCTGTCCACACCACTACTGCCACCATGGCTTCCTCGCACTCCAGCGCTCTTCGGGACAGGCGGACGACGGACCAAGCCAGCAGGCAGCCGGAGGATGATGACGTCCCAATGGAGAACATGGTAGTCGATGATTCGATGCCAACCCCCTCCTCCACACCATCCTCGCCGGTGCATTGCACCATGACCATCGGCGAGGCCCGTGCCCAATACATGGACACGGTGAGCCAGAAGCATGAGGAGCAGTTCCGGGTGGCACAGGCTAACGCCGCCTACAACTACCATCTCCTCCAGAAGCACCTACATGCGGAGGAGCAGATCACCGCGGAGCGGGCAGAGCAGGAGGCGCTGCTCGACTCGTACCACTCCGCCCGCGAGGGCCGCCTCGAGCGTTGGCGGTACCACATGCGGGTGGCGGAGGCTGCGGCCTCCTACAAAGAGGGCGATGAAGCAGGTGAGGTGCTGTTTGGCAAGACCGAGGACGAGGCAGAGGACAATGCCGGCTCCGACGAGTCCCCGCTCCGCTGGCGTCGACAAGGCCCCGTGGCGCCAACAATGAGGCAGAGGACACCGCCGGCTCCACCGATGCCCCGCCCCGCCGGCACCGAGGCAAAGGATTTCGCCAGCTTCGGCGAGGCCCTTCTCCGCCGAGGACCCGCCGCGCCAACAACGAGGCAGAGGACATCGCCGGCTCCGTCGAGGCACCGCCCCGCCGACACCTAGGCGGAGGACCCCGCCGGCTTCGGCAAGGTCCTACTCCACTGAGGCCCTGCCCCACCAACAATGAGGTAGAGGACGTCACCGAATCAACCGAGGCCCCACCCTGCCGGCAACAAGGGGGAGGATTTCCCCTGCTCCACCGAGGCGCCGCCCCGCCGATAACGAGATAGAGGACATCGCCGGCTCCGTCGAGGCCCCGCCCCGCTGCCAACGAGGCCGCGCCACATAGAAAACAAGGAAGAGTAGAACACGGTAGGCCGCCGCCGCTCGGGTCCAAGTAAGGCCATCGCTCCTACCCTCTGGTTGAAGCCAAGCTAGGCGGGTTGACCATTGACGACCGATTAGCTTCTTGGCGGCGACGTGGAGGCGGAGAGCTATGTTGGAGAAGGACGCTGCTTCAGTTACTTAACTGCTGGTGCAGTTGGGTCACTGACACATGGGCCCAACAGGCATCTAGATCACATGTCAGTTATGCAACTGCACTTGCAGTTAAGTAACTCAAGCTTGGTCCGCTGGAGAATAAGCTTCTGTTGGGCTCAGCCGGACACAGGTGGGTAGCTTCGGTTAATTAATCATACCTCCATCACACCCCTTTTTAGTTCAAGAATTTATGAAATGTAATGAAATCCGACATGTTTATATGAAATCCGACCGTGTATGAATGAGTTTAGTTTGATTAGTTCGAATTCTTGTATCGTTGGTATTGGATGAACATGCAAAAAATACGTACTAGCATTATTCCCAGGGTGATCACCTCGTTTGCAGCAATTTCACATGTACTCCCTCTGGTCCTTTTTAGTTTGCATACAAGTTTTGTCTACAGTCAAAGTATCTCTACTTTGACAAATCTTATAGAAAAATAATATGAACATTCATAACGTAAAATCAACTGACTTGAAAGAAATCTAATATGCGAAGTAAAAAGGAACAGAGGGAGTACAAAGAGTTTGAGCAGCTTTTTAGCGTTCCTGTACATTGCAATCAAACACACATGCCTGGCAGTTCATAGAGAACATTCAAAACAATCGATGATTATGCATCTCAGTGATTCACATGTCAAAGCCAATATTTACTTCACAACTAAAGACTAAGGAAAAATCGATCGATGCTGGGCGTCCCATTCGAAAATATCAAACACATGTCTTCTTGCTAATATCAATGAGCAAAATTTGACAAGGTTGTCCCATTTCAAAATGTCAAATGCGTGTTTTTTGCGCACATCAATGAGCAAACTTTGACAAGGTTTTCCCGTTCCAAAATATCAAATGCCTATGATTGTGGAATGGGCAGGGTTTGCCATCAGGTCGGACATTGACATGGCACCTCGTGCTAAATAAACCAGATGTTCTTTTTGTGCAGTTCCACCAAAATCAACCAAATTCGCGCGTAGCTTGTATGATTTCTCCTTTATATGTTGCAACACCTTGAACATATCGGCACCTCCTTTCTTGTGGTGGAAATGAATGATTCAATGTATTCATAAACATTTTGTGCAGTTCCTAATGAAATCAAGCTGAGCACCCCTGTTTGCACAAATACAAAATAAGTGATTAGTATAAAGCAAACTGTACTATGAATTGACAGTTTAAACAGGCACCTACATGGTCCATGTAGAGAACACTTTTTAAAAAATGGAATACACCGGAAAGAATCCTAGAACAACATTGTACTTGCGCATCACAGCAAAAAAGATGGAGGTCTATCAGTCCTTCTGAGCTGAAGTTAGTTTGGTCTTGTGGGGAGTAATGTAACCATCCTTCAACTGCTCCTTCTGATGAGAAGATAGACAGGGCTTCTTCATCCTGGCATAATCGAAACTAGTCACTTCACGTACTCCATATTATTCTTCAGAGGAGGATGATCCTGTTGTGCAAAGATAAGAGAACAACTAAATGCTAGCATCCCTGTTTGCTCGAAAAAAAGGAAAGGAAATATTTAAAACAACACAGATGAAGCACTTCTCAAGGACAATACCATTTTCTCATGACAGTATCTAAACAGTAGCACAACACCAATAGAGATGACAAAGCTCAATCATATGGATGAAATCCGTGGGCAAGTACCAACCTTTGTTAGGAGGCTTATTGTGTAGAGCATACAGATCAAGCACTTCTCCGGAACCATCTGTTGTTATCTACTATGGTTGCCATGCTTACTATATACTCCTGGATTAGTTTAATGTTTCCAACATCTTCTTGTGCGGTTCCACTAAAATATATGGTATCTTCAAAGAAGATCCATGTTTGCACAAGTAGAGATAATTACATATTACATTAAGAGTGTCATCAAATCAGTGGCAAAACAATTGCTCATTCCAGCCATAGTAATAAATTAAGATGCAGAACTATATCATTACTTGTGTCATCACAGTTCTAGTGCTTCATTACAACACCGGGAGTTGATTTTTGTTTTTCTTCCGCTTGTTCTTCCCCATCATCACTTGGTTCAATAATAGACAAGCTTCGCCTTCAATGTAAGATTTGGCATGTCAATTAGGGAGCACAAGTATAGTACTAAACAAAGACATTAATTTTCTGATGAAAGTGACAAAATACAGGCCAACAGTTGTGAAATATCCTTATCTTACCTCATTGGGATATTACGGTGCACATACAGATTGGAAGTCTTATCTCCAGTTGTGCAGTTCACTAAAATCAAGCAACATTACGGTACAAGTAGCACAACATATGAAAGCACACTGCACAATCATGTGGAAGAAGGCTAGTACTGACCTCTCATGATGGGAATTCAAACAACTCACAAGAAGAAGATCTGAACCAAATTTGCCAACACAGATAGGAAGTAAGATCTCCTCTTGTGCAGTTCCACAAAGATCAAGCAATCAAGCAACGTTGTCGGTGTGACATTTTGGTTGAACTGCACAAAACACTCTTAAAACAAAAGTGTCTTGTGCAAGGCAACAAAAGGTCACAATAGCAACGAGGTGAAGTAGATAACCCTATTTACACAGAGGTGCAAAGGAAACAACTAGTGGTCAATAACGGTGGATGACACAGAAGCCAACAAAAAGAAGCATCTAACTTGTCTAAATGGAAATGAAAGCAAGACAGTAGCATTTCTCAAACAATGGCATTGATTCATATTAACAGAGAGATTATATTAACAATAAAATTCATTAAACATGTAATTTGCTTTTAACTGTGGCATTACATCAATTTTCTAGCAGCATTATTAGAGGGTGTTTGTTTACAGGGGATTTTTGGTGTAGGACTAAAAAAATCCCTTTCAGTCCCATCTAAACAAAACAGGAGGGACTTTTAGGGACTAAAAGTGGGCATTTGGGACTAAATAAAAAGACCCCGAGGGAGAGTCTTTTTGGGACTTTTTCCAATAGTTGCCCCTGCCCCGCATCAAACCTTGTCTCTATTTGTTCATTACCAGGGGTAACATGGTCTTTTAGCATGTCATTTAATAACCTCAAGTCCATGTTTAGTCCCTGGAACCAAGCAGGTAGGGACTAGGGACTTTTTAGTTGGGACTAAAAAAAGTCCTAGGACTTTTTAACCAAACAGGTCCTTAGATTAACAACAGCTAAAGAGTTGCACGGGACAGTGGACGCACCAGCACCATATGCATCTACCGATGTATGAAGGGGTGATGCAGAATCTGTTGCAACAAACAACAAACAACCAAGGAGCATATTTGTGTTGGTCCCAGTTTTGTTATCTTTAGACACCTTTCCCTATGTGAGCGCAACAAATCTAGTCCTGCTCAAACTCTATAGCTTTGTCCCCCAAAACAAAAAGATCAGTTCGTTACAGATGTGCATACTGCGGTTGTCATTGTTTTTCCTTTTCAACCAATGTAGGTGTTGGATAGCCAGTCTGTACTAGTACTTCCCCCCTCCCTTTCCTCTTTGAACCACGTCCTAGATTCATGCTATACAACTTCCCCCCTTTCCTCTTTGAACCACGTCCTAGATTCACGCGATACAACTTTCACCACTACTTCCCCCTTCCTTTCCTTTTTGAACCACACCCTAGATTCATGCTATACAACTTTCCCCACTACTTTCCCCTATTCCTTTCCTCTTTGAACCACGTCCTAGATTCATGCTATACAACTTTCCCCACTACTTTCCTGTTTGATCCAACGCCTAGATTCGAGTGCAGAAGCGAAAAAAGCCCACATGCAGCTAGAGCAATGCATGTGGAATAAGTACCTAAAGGTTCTTGGGGTGTGGTTCGGTGGGCGATTGGAGACCATTCTGCCCACACTATGTACGGCGGCGAGGAAGAAGGGGTCGGAGGCCCTCCCGCGCCGCCGCTAGGTGAAAGAGAACAGATGCACCGATAGTGGATTCCTTCCCTCGCAGACGGCGACAACATTAAGCCTCCTTCCCTCCGTGGCAGACGGATCCTGCCGTCTCTTTGACCAGCAGTGAGGGGGGAGAGAGAGAGAGGCCAACGAAGTCTTGTTTAGATCTGGAGAGTGTGAAGAGAGCAACTACAAGCGCTGAGGCTCCAGCGTGTAAATATATAGTAGAGAGAGTGTGAAAAGTGCAAACCCTAGAAAACAAGCATCGAGGCTGCAGCGTATATAGATGGAGTGTTTTTCTTTTTCTCTCCATAAAAATCGTTTTAAACTGAGCACGAAATGGAACTCTTTATTTAACGTAGTGAAGAAAAATACTAGGGGCAATGCTAATACATGAAGAGAATTTAACGCTCGAAGGAGTCAACTCGTAATTAACAGTGCATGCCTCCTGGTCAGGCCTACTAACATTCATGTGGCGTACATGACCCTCCGAAGTGAACAACAACTGAACCACACACGGTCAAAATATCGGAAAGGTGGGCTGCACCATCCTCCAATTTTAAATATTTTGGGCACTTGTATTCGGCCTAAGTCAGTGTGCCACCGTATGTACTAAGGGTTACAGTGGGTGCTAAGAAACTAGGGTGTATTGAGAGTAATTGCTAAGTTCACTTTGGTCACTATACTCAAGAATACGGTCACTATATACGTGATGAGGTGATTGTATGGTCACTGAGAGATCGTATAGCTCCATATCCATCCATTTTGACCAGTCAAAGAAACCTCCTGGCACACCCAGATCACTTTATGTCTCTGTCATGCGGGGCCTACCTATCATTGGGTGGAACAAAGAAGTCGAAAAAAACAAAATTATGCTCAAGTGTGGTTATCAAACCCGAGACCTCAGGTTTGATGAGCGAATAGGCTAACCAGCTACACCACCCTCACGTTATGATTAAAGAGAGGAAAATAACCTTTTATACATTCCTGCATTCGTGTGACAAGCATGTTGTGTTCTTTTGCATGGGAGTCATTGGGATTTGAATCATAATCGTGTCATGTGGCTTTGGTGGTAAGGTATTTTGGGATTTAAAGCAGTGTTGGTAGTACAGAAATAATGCAGCCTTAGTCACCTTACCTCTCTCCACGTAGTATGTTGGGTCCCACTAGTCAGAGGGTGAAACAAACAAATTAATAAGAAAAATAAAAGCGCCAGTGGTGTATCTTACCTCACACATCTCGCTACTGCTCGTGAACACAGTCCAATTGATCCCTGTAGGATCGAAAGTATGTCTACAGGGGGGGTGATTAGACTACTTGACCAAATAAAAATCTAGCCTTTTCCAATTTTAGTTCTTGGCAGATTTTAGCTATCTTAGCACAAGTCAAGCAATCTCCACACAATTCAAGCAAGCATGCAAAAGAGTATATGAGCAGCGGAAAGTAAAGTATGCAACTTGCAAGAATGTAAAGAGGAGGGTTTGGAGGATTCAAACGCAATTGGAGACATGGATGTTTTTGTCGTGGTTCCGATAGGTGGTGCTATCGTACATCCACGTTGATGGAGACTTCAACCCACTGAGGGTAACGGTTGCGCGAGTCCACGGAGGGCTCCACCCACGAAGGGTCCACGAAGAAGCAACCTTGTCTATTCCATCACGGCCATCGCCCACGAAGGACTTGCCTCACTAGCGGTAGATCTTCACGAAGTAGGCGATCTCCTTGCCCTTACAAAATCCTTGGTTCAACTCCACAATCTTGTCGGAGGCTCCCAAGTGACACCTAGCCAATCTAGGAGACACCACTCTCCAAGAAGTAACAAATGGTATGTTGATGATGAACTCCTTGCTCTGTTGTGCTTCAAATGATAGTCTCCCCAACACTCAACTCTCTCTCACAGGATTTGGATTTGGTGGAAAGAAGATTTGAGTGGAAAGCAACTTGGGGAAGGCTAGAGATCAAGATTTATATGGTTGGAATAGAATATCTTGACCTCAACACAAGTG
Source organism: Triticum aestivum (assembly GCF_018294505.1). NCBI lineage: Eukaryota > Viridiplantae > Streptophyta > Magnoliopsida > Poales > Poaceae > Triticum > Triticum aestivum. The sequence continues at coordinate 304,868,758 of NC_057812.1, forward strand.
TAGGTGGTTCTCTCTCAGAAAATGTGTATTGGAAGTGTAGGTATGTTCTGATGGCTCTCTCCACGAGTGAAGAGTGGGTGGAGGGGTATATATAGCCTCCACACAAAATTCTAACCGTTACACACAATTTGCCAAACTCGGTGGGACCGAATGGTTAAACTCGGTCGGACCGATTCAGCAAACCTAGTGACCGTTAGGATTTTCGGTGGGACTGAGATGCAACTCGGTAGGACCGATATGGTTAGGGTTAGGGCATAACGTAATCTTGGTGTGACCGATTACACAAACTCGGCAGGACCGATTTTGGTAATAAGCTAACCAGAGAGTTGGTCAGGTAAACTCGGTGGGACCGATTCGCTCATCTCGGTGAGACCGAAGTGTTACAAAAGGGAAACAGAGAGTTTACATTGCAATCTCGGTGGGACCGATCGCTCATCTCGGTAAGACCGAAACGTTACGAAGGGAAACAGAGAGATTACAATCCCATCTCGGTGAGACCGAGATCCCTATCGGTGAGACCAATTTTCCTATGGTTTGTGGCAGTGGCTATAACATTTGAAACTCGGTGGCACTAGATAGAAAGAATTGGTGGGGCCGAGTTTGACTTTTGGTTTAGGTCATATGTGGATGTGGGAAGGTAGTTGAGGATTTTGGAGCATATCACTAAGCATTTTGAGCAAGCAAGCCATTAAGCAACACCTCATCCCTCCTTGATAGTATTGGCTTTTCTTATAGACTCAATGTGATCTTGGATCACTAAAATATAAAATGTAGAGTCTTGAGCTTCAAGCTTGAGCCAAACTTTTTGTGCTTAGAATTTTGAGGGATCCACTTTCCTCATCCATGCCATGCCATTCATTGAGCTTTTCCTGAAATATTAATCTTGGAATAATGTTAGCTCAATGAGCTATATGTTGTTAGGAATTACCAAAACCACCCAGGGATAGTTGCACTTTGATGACAACATATAGATCAAAGCTTCGACAAATGATAATAAGAGTGAAAGATATTGTCGCTTTGAGAAGTATGTGAAAAGCAAGAGCTCCCCCTAAGTTTGTGCATATCTTAAGATTTGCTTTGGACTGCAAATGCACAATGAGTTAGGATCATGGGTTACTCTTCCATGTCACATACATCTTGGTGGAGCGCTCAAAATAATAAAGATTGAATACATGCACTCATAACCAAGCAAAGTGAATGATCATATAAGGATAAGTAAGATAATATCATCTAACAAGCATAAGTGTAGATTATGATCAACCACATGATCATCAATGTCTCACAGATAATAGCATAGTATCTCAAGCAATCAAAAGACAAAAAAAGTTCAACCATCAAAGCAAGAGAGAATAAAAAGCAATGCTCTCTCTCGAAGCATATGATCTATACATGTTTCTCCCCCTTTGGCAACAAGTTACCAAAAAGTTCATAGAAAATATAGCACTAAAACGTCTCTCAAGCTTGGTCTTCAGGTGGTGGTGTCCGGAGAACTCCAAGAACGAAGGCTTCAGTCGAAGTAGATGGAGCTGATGGAGTAGGTGCTGGAGCTGGTGGCACTAAAGCTGTAGCTGGTGCAGATGACGTGGCTCTAGTGTCTGGAACAGGCACTGCAGCAGACCTCTGAGCTATAGGCACTCTGGCAAATGCATCAGTGGTTGTCTTGCCCTTCCTCTCCTGCATATCATCTTGAAGTTGCTCCACAACAGACTGAATCTCAGTTACCTTCACATCCAAGTCATAGAATTTTTGCTCCACGATTCTTTCCAAGCTCTCCTGGTTTTGAGTCAGGGTGGCCAGTCCCTTCTCAATCCTCAGAGTGGATGCAATCAGGTAGCCAAGCTGATCTTGCTTGCTCTTCAGGAGATACTAAGATGCTTCTTCAGTAGTTGGCATCCTTGCAGCTTTTTCTGTTTTTGCCTTCTCTCTCTCTTGGCTTGTGCTTGTACTGAGGATGGTTCATCTTCATCCATAACCACTTGGTTGTCCTCAAAGTCAGGATAGAGAACAAAGTGTTCCTTATCCAACATATATTTTTCTGTGCCCATCTTTGAGTTAATCAACTCCTGAATTTGTGGGGCATATGCACAACTTCTCTTTTGGTCTGCTGTTGTCCTCTTGATAGTCTCAACTATGAGGCTCATGACCTTGAATTTCTCTGGCACATCAAATATGTGTAGCAAATTAATTGCATGCCCTCTGATCATGTTGTGGTCACCTTTGGGTAAAAGAGTGTGCCTTAGGATCCAGTTGATCGTTGGCAGTCCTGACATAAGAAAATGGACTAACCCAAACTTGAAAGTCTCAAGAGCTTTGTCTATGATCTCCTTGTACATCTGTGACATAGAATTGTGATCCATCTTTTTCTTGGCATAAATATCCAAGTCATCTTCACTTTCCTTTGGGGAATTGATCAGATTGGCCCATTCCTCAATAGTTGATTGGTATCTCGTTCCTTCACACATCCAAACTATTCTGCCATCTAGATAGAAATGTGCTGTGGAGTAGAATTGCATAATGAGCTCATCATTCCAGTTTGTGAGCTTCTGCCCAACAAAGTCTGCAACTCCACACGCACTGAAGCTGTCATACACTCCAGGATAGTGTTCTTCATTCTCCTTCATGTAGGTCCAGTCGACCCACCTCATATCACACACTATAGGCTTCTTGCCCAACAAGATTGTCTCATAGAAGTCCCGCTGTTCCTTTATGTGGAACATGTAATCAACAATAGTCCTTCTCCTGGTGGCATATGGATCTGACTCTCTCCATAGCCTCAACCCTAAGTCTCTCCTGATCTTCATGTTCTCAGCCACAGGATGAGCATCATTGTGGTCTGGAATCTTGGGTTTGAGCTTTCTCAGGACTTGTCCTTCATCATCTTCATTAGCAGCAACTTCAGGCACTGGGGCCTTGTTCTTCTCAGCAGCTGGTATACTCCTGGTATTCCTCTTAGCTGCACTCTTGGGCTTGGAGGCTGCTTTGGGTGCTTATTTGGGCTTTGATGTTGCAGCCCCTGACTTTATAGCATCACCCATCAGCTTTTGTGCCTTGGGTGCTGGTGCAGCAACCTCTTCTTCCTCTTCCTCTTCAGAATCTCTCATGATTGAGGATCTCCCAAGCACTCTAGCAGTGGTCTTTTTGATCCTCTTCTTCCTCTTCTTCCCTTCTGCAGCAGCCTCTTTGGGTTCAGATCCCAAAGGGACTTGAGTAGATGCTCTGGCCTTAGACATTGGAATTCTCTTTGTAGGAACCTTTTGCTTCATGCCTGGCTTGGTGGCAGCAGCAGTGCTATATTCCTTCTTAACCACTTTCTTCTTGGAAGTGGCCTCATCCTCAACTGCCACATAGTCTTCATCCTTAGATTCAGAGGTCTTCTTCTTTCTGGCCCTGGTGGCAGCTTTGGGTAAGTTGCTTTGGGTGCTCCTGCTACCATCATCTGAACTGCTAGAGGGACTAGTTCCCTCACTCAGGTGAACCTGCTCCTCTGACCTGTTCTGGCTGTCACTCTGATCAGACATATTGCAAACACTGACAGCAGACCCTGTGAATAGATATAGATGGGATAGAGTGGATGAGCATCACAAAATGTAGAGGTTTTTGCAAAAGAATGAGTCAAAAACTTAGTTTTAGTTTTCCACAGAAAGCATTTCTGATCAACCGATTTGTAAACTCGGTGATACCGAAGCAGCTGTTGGAACCTAAACTAGTGAACTCGGTCAGACCGAGTCACAGTTCGGTGGCACTGAGACTGCTAGGGTTTCACAAAGTCCTGAACTCGGTCACACCGATTTGCAATTCTCGGTCAGACCGAAAATTACATGTGCAATGGACTGAGCCGAATCGGTGGTACCGAGTTCCACAACTCGGTGGGTCCGAGATGGTTTCGGCGGAAACCTAACCCTAAATTTTCAATTAACGACTAAACTACAGAGTGTTTTGACTGGATAAGAATGATCTCAATCGTGGCAAGATACATGGCGAACGCAATGTGCTAGGAATCAGATAGGGATAGCACAGTGATCGAGTTCATACCCTAGTTCGGCGATGAACTCGCTACGGCGCCAACGGCGGGGATGATTCCCGTTGACGGCGGCGGAGACCAGTGGCAGGAGGCGACTGGCGACAAGGAAGACGATTCGGAGACCCTGGAGGCAGAGTGGGCTAAGCACGGGTCGAGGAGGTTCGGAAAGTTTTCCAAAATTTGACCCGTGGGTATATATAGCCCGACCCTGTCGGTGTGACCGAGTGGAACAACTCGGTGGCACCGAGATTCATAACCGCAAACAGTTACTAAAACTCGGTGTGACCGAAAGGTTCAAATCGGTTGCACCAAGATTGAAAACCTAGATCGACTTAGTGATCTCGGTATGACCGAAATGGATGAATCGGTCAGACCGAAATGCACAAAGAAGTTTTGGAAGTTTAAGTCTATGACGAATCGGGGACTCCGAGTGCTCCTCGCACAGAGTGGTTCAAATCTGACTTGATCAAATTTTGTGATGTAGCATGAATAGAGTTTGAGACGAGAAAAGCATAGATAGCTAGAGAGGGTTCTTAGGCATTCTTGTCCATCCACTTGGGAAAAAAAACCAATCAATCAAAACAACAAGTGGATGTCCTCGAATGAGTAAAATATGCAATCAACATGCTCACACAATAAAATGGCAATTGAAATATGTGGCAAAGCATGCACAACCAATTCTAGCATCTATCAAACAATTTGCGATGACTAGGTCATCTATATATGAGTATATTGACTTAGGAGTCAACTGAGAACATTTGATCATAGGTCATACTCATCGTTTAAGCACAAGTGGGGTTACCACTTTTACATAAATCATTGTTGTGTTCACACCATTAGAGTTGCTTTAGCTCAATTCTTAGAGTAAAGCTCCCCCTAGATGTGAGATCCCCCCTAAGAGGGATGAACTAACCTTGGGTTTTGTCGATGATGACTTCATGTAGATGTTGAAGATGTGGATGCTCAATGTTGATGTAGATCATTTGAAGCTATCCATTGGAGTGATTTGCACTTTCAATACCTACACGGGTTAGTCCCACAAGGAACAAACAAGGATATCCATAGACATAAAGTGATGCACACACAAGATGATGTCTATGAAAGCTTTTAGGTTACCTTGTCCCTTGTCTTACCAACAAGAGGGTTTGTGACTCCTTGAACTAGTGCAAGATGTGGAAGTTGATTGCACTTGTTCTTGCCAAGATGATAAGAGTGAAGTATGTTGGCGGAGTCACCCTCAAGAACTCTCTAGTTCTTCTTCTTCGGGATCCACACCATCTTGATGGGAATCCTCGGTGTTGTAGTTGTACTTGATGAAGTGGAACTTGAAGTAGTCTTGGGAACCCACTTGACCAAGGCCTTAGGAGCTTCTTCAAATGCATCAATTTCCTCTTGAAGCTTGTCCTTGCCTTTTTGCTTGTGGTCTTGTGGTGGAAGATCATCTTGAGCTTGTGTCCCTTTGAAAGAAGTAGGATCATACTTCTCTTGTTGAGGAACAAACTTCGTCTTGGGGTATTGATCTTCTTCCCACTCAACTCCATTGGCATTGAACTTTCGTTCAAAACCAACACCTTGATTCTTCCGGTGCCTTCCTTGCTTGCGTACAATTTCCTCGAATTGCTTACTTCCGGCAAGGCTCTTGTAAACACCTTTCTCTATAATTCCCTTCAATAAGCTATTTTCTTGCTCAAGTGTAACTTGGCTAAGAGAATCATTAGTGGAATCAAGAGAACTACTAGAAGCAACAATATTGGATTTAGCATGATTATTGTTACTACTAGAGGAAGAATCTTTCTTGTTCTTGTTACTAGACTTGACTTGAGGCATGTAAGTGGATAAGAGTAAACGCTTAGCAATGTAAGAAGAACTTTTCTTACGAAGATCATCATTGATTGCTTTTAAGAACTCATGCTCTTGCTCAAGGTTGAGCTTTTCAAAGCGTAATTTCTCATGAGTCCTTAAAAGTTCTCGATGATCTCCTAAGATAGTTTCATGAGCTAACTTAAGAGTGTTTGGTTCTTTAGTTAGAGACTCAATCTTCTCCTTATCATTGTCATTCGTTTTATATTGATTAGCATGATTAATTGACATTTCATCACAGTATTCATCACTAGAGTTGTCAACAAGTAAATCATCATCACCTAACAAGTCATCTTCATCACTATTGAAATCAACATACTCGGGGTGTGATACCTTTGGGCCTTTAGCCATGAAGCATGTTCCAACTCCTTCATTTGGTGAGTCAAATATGTCGTAGGAGTTGGTTGTCACAAGTGCTAGACCGGCAACACCTTCATCTTGAGTATATTCGGAGTCGGAGTGATAGCTTCTCCCGGAGTGGTTGTCGGAGTCGGAGCCGGATACCCATTCACCAACATGAGCTTGATGTCTTCGTTTTGTGTAGCTCCTTGATGACTTGTCCTTTCTTTCCGAATCCTTGCTTCTCCGTGAGGGTCTTCGTTCATAACGATCATCTCTACTCCTTCTTTCTCTAGATGGTGATTCTTCTCTTCTACTTCTACTCTTGGGAGAATCTTCTCTTCTCTTGTAGGGGACCGTACACTCATTGGAATAGTGTCCGGGTCTTCCACAATTGTAGCAGTTTTGCTCTCGACTAGAAGATCTTTTGTCATTGTAGGACCTTGACTTGGAGCTTCTCTCTTTGCTTCTACTCTTGTAGAACTTGTTGAAGTTCTTCACCATTAATCTCAATTCTTCATTGAAGGTTTGTTTCTCACTTGATGATGTGGGGGCTTCACATGAGGCTTTGTAAGCACCACTTGATTTGTTGTGAAGTTCCTCTTTATCCTTGAGTGACATCTCATGGGCAACAATTCTTCCGATGACTTCCGTTGGCTTGAGATCTTTGTAATTTGGCATCATTTGGATCAATGTGCACACGGTATCATATTTTCCATCCAAGGCTCTTAGGATCTTCTTGATGATGAATCTATCGGTCATCTCTTCACTCCCTAAGCCGGCAATCTCATTTGTGATAAGAGCAAGCCTAGAGTACATTTCAGCAACACCTTCACCATCCTTCATTTCGAACTTGTCAAGTTGACTTTGAAGCACATCCAATTTGGATTCCTTGACGGGGTCGGTACCTTCGTGCATATCTATCAAAGTATCCCAAATATCCTTTGCATTCTCAAGACGGCTGATTTTGTTGAATTCTTCGGGGCACAATCCGTTGAAGAGGATATCACAAGCTTGAGCGTTGTATTGCAGCATTTTCAACTCTTCCGCGGTGGCTTCACGGTTCGGTTCTTTCTCATCAAAGAATTCACCTTGCAAGCCAATACACACAATAGCCCAAATGGTGGGGTTATGTCCAAGAATATGCATTATCATCTTATGCTTCCAACTAGCAAAATTAGTGCCATCAAAGTAAGGACCTCTACGGTGATAATTTCCCTCGCTAGACGCCATACTCTCCTAGGTTGTGAAACTAAGGCTATGACCACCAAAAGCTATGGAAATCAAAGCAAATGGAGACCAAAGCTCTGATACCACTTGTAGGATCGAAAGTATGTCTAGAGGGGGGATGATTAGACTACTTAACCAAATAAAAATCTAGCCTTTTCCCAATTTTAGTTCTTGGCAGATTTTAGCTATCTTAGCACAAGTCAAGCAATCTCCACACAATTCAAGCAAGCATGCAAAAGAGTATATGAGCAGCAGAAAGTAAAGCATGCAACTTGCAAGAATGTAAAGAGGAGGGTTTGGAGGATTCAGACGCAATTGGAGACACGGATGTTTTTGTCGTGGTTCCGATAGGTGGTGCTATTGTACATCCACGTTGATGGAGACTTCAACCCACGGAGGGTAACGGTTGTGCGAGTCCACGGAGGGCTCCACCCACGAAGGGTCCACGAAGAAGCAACCTTGTCTATTCCATCACGGTCGTCGCCCACGAAGGACTTGCCTCACTAGCAGTAGATCTTCACAAAGTAGGCGATCTCCTTGCCCTTACAAACTCCTTGGTTCAACTCCACAATCTTGTCAGAGGCTCCCAAGTGACACCTAGCCAATCTAGGAGACACCACTCTCCAAGAAGTAACAAATGGTGTGTTGATGATGAACTCCTTGATCTTGTGCTTCAAATGATAGTCTCCCCAACACTCAACTCTCTCTCACGGGATTTGGATTTGGTGGAAAGAAGATTTGAGTGGAAAGCAACTTGGGGAAGGCTAGAGATCAAGATTCATATGGTTGGAGTGGAATATCTTGACCTCAACACAAGTGTAGGTGGTTCTCTCTCAGAAAATGTGTATTGGAAGTGTAGGTATGTTCTGATGGCTCTCTCCATGAATGAAGAGTGGGTGGAGGGGTATATATAGCCTCCACATAAAATCTAACCGTTACACACAATTTGCCAAACTCGATGGGACCGAATGGTTAAACTCGGTCGGACCGATTCAGCAAACCTAGTGACCGTTAGGATTTTCGGTGGGACTGAGATGCAACTCGGTAGGACCGATATGGATAGGGTTAGGGCATAACGTAATCTCGGTGTGACCGATTACACAAACTCAGCAGGACCGATTTTGGTAATAAGCTAACCAGAGAGTTGGTCAGGTAAACTCGGTGGGACCGATTCGCTCATCTCGGTGAGACTGAAGTGTTACAAAAGGGAAACAGAGAGTTTACATTGCAATCTCGGTGGGACCGATCGCTCATCTCGGTAAGACCGAAACGTTACGAAGGGAAACAGAGAGATTACAATCCCATCTCAGTGAGACCGAGATCCCTATCGGTGAGACCGATTTTCCTAGGGTTTGTGGCAGTGGCTATGACATTTGAAACTCGGTGGCGCTGGATAGAAAGAATCGGTGGGGCCAAGTTTGACTTTTGGTTTAGGTCATATGTGGATGTGTGAAGGTAGTTGAGGATTTTGGAGCATATCACTAAGCATTTTGAGCAAGCAAGCCATTAAGCAACACCTCATCCCTCCTTGATAATATTGGCTTTTCCTATAGACTCAATGTGATCTTGGATCACTAAAATATAAAATGTAGAGTCTTGAGCTTCACGCTTGAGCCAAACTTTTTGTCCTTAGAATTTTGAGGGATCCACTTTCCTCATCCATGCCATGCCATTCATTGAGCTTTTCCTGAAATATTAATCTTGGAATAATGTTAGCTCAATGAGCTATATGTTGTTAGGAATTACCAAAACCACCCAGGGATAGTTGCACTTTCAATCCCTCTATTCGCTCATGTTCTATTTTAAATGAATCCTTATTTTAACATGCACACAATACGCATGCATGCACTCGCACACTTGCATGTAGTGGGAAGACACACACTAGTTAGCTCACAACACGCGCACACCGGCGACGGGCGATGAAGTTGAGGCCGCAGGGTCATACTTCGGCAGTCGCACGACAATCGTGCGCACAAGGCGAGTAGAGTGACCTAGTGTGGGTGTCATCATAATCATCATTGATGGCCATGCCATCTCATGCAGATGGAGTTCATATGCGTTGCGCCACAAGCAGCGAGAGCTCGGACTTGGCATAGTGGTAGAGCAATGGGTCGACGACCTCAGGTGGTAGGGTCAACAACGGGAACGATGAACAACACGCGAGGTACTGCACGAACTTGCGGCAATAGAGGCTAGCGTGCGACTTGAGTCCGTGCTAGTGCGTGTGCATGCACTGGAAGGTACACGCTGCATGCGTGTGCTGCTACTAAAGGTAGAAAACTATATTTGCCACTAGTTAATCACAATTGGAGGTTTGTGTTTTCAAAATGGATGAATATAGAGCTATACGATATCGCAGTGACCGTATAATCACCTCATCACGTATATAGTGAACGTATTGACCGTATTCTTGAGTGAAGTGACCAAAGTGAACTTATACGATAAGTTCAGTGACCAACAGTTCATTTTACTCTTTTAATTATTTAGTTTGTACACTTTGCTCTCTTCCAATAATTTTGGACACTTGTATTCGACCTAAGTCAGTGTGCCACCGTATCTCATACTACTCCCTCCATCGGTGTAAGTCACATTAGAAGGTGCAGCGGGACCAAGGTGCAAGCAGATTGGAGGAGGAGAAACTTGACCGGTCCTTCCTCCAATCAAAGCCCTGATTTCTGTCTCCAAATGCAACAATTAATCACGACAACTAAGATACGCCATTTTAGCTACCATGCAGGGCCATGTATTAACTCGCATGCAAACCGACTTTGATTTCTTGACTAATCAACATGTAGTTGCACTCCATGCATTGGGTTTCCGGGGGAGATAACAAGTCAGAGTAAGGAGCGTTTGGTTACATTGATTAGGCTGGTCATAGTGGGCATGTTACTAGTCTATGTTACTACCTTCACAGTGGGTAGTAACATATGGATGGTAACATGCAAGTCTTCATTAATTGAGATATAGACTCATTTTACCTTGGGGTGTGTTATGTTACAGTAACATATTATGTTACCACAAGCATCTCTTTCCTCAGTAACTACATGCCACATAAGCAAATTTTTCTTGGGATGTGCTATGTTACTAGTACCTAATTACTCCCACTATGGCTAGCCCAGCTAGCCAGCTTTCGCTTTGCCAACCTTGCCTGGTCAAACGGTTTAGTTCATTTTCTTACCAGCCTTGCCCCGTGAAAATAATTGTCATGAGTGGGTCGCCGATTTTTCCATGCGCAAAGTTTGCCGTCGGAAGCGAGCCGATCTGGCTCTCCCGAGCTAGTAAGGTTTTTCTAGCCCACCCAAGCTAGCTGGCCCACAAAAGCTAACAAATTTTAACAGTTCCAAACACCTAACCTTGCCTGGCTAGGCTATAAACTGTTCTTGCTAAGGATCCAAACGCTCCCTAAGTAACAACGCTAGCTAGCAACGAGGCCAGGAGGGGATTGAGATGCGAAGTTAGTGGACGATGCCTAAACATTTTGGGAATATCTGATTTTCGTAAGATGACTTAACACCTAGATGGAGGGAGTACTACTCCTCAGTCCAGGTTTGATGGAATATTCGACACCTCTTCTCTTCTTGTACATACTCCATTTGTATCTCACTTCCTGTGGCTTCGCACTCGTAGGATATTCCTATTTATGAACATGTGCGTGCGCGCGCGCGAGTGTGTGTGTGTGTCTAACAACATGTGTGTGTTAGAGAGAGCAACACATCGACCTACTCCTACAGAGAGGTGGTGTGTAGTGTACGATTTAGCCGTGAGAGTCGGTGCATCCTCGCGTTTCTGGGCGTCCGGTCAGGACAGGCAGACAGCTGCCACGCCCGCTCCTAACTAGCCTGGTCCACCCAAAGCCCCTCCATCGCCCGCGTGCGCTTCCCGCCCGAAACGGCCAGCGCCGCTCCAAAGAATCGGTGCCGCATTCATGCATGTGCAGAGCAGACACGACCTCTCACTGGCACCTACGTTGAAGGGAGAAGTGAATTCAAGAGTGATGGTTGCTTCGTCCGTCCAACTTACTGCCGGGTCTATGTGATTGGATGGCTCATTGGTCATTATTACTAAGGTGGTACGACTGCTGGATGTCCCACACTTTCGGCGAAAGGAGGTACTACTAGATTACAATTTTCTCCATTCTTATAGCGGAGGAGTGCGAAAGTAGTGAAAACACGCAGGCTCAGTGATTACATGGCCCGCCTCACACTATTACCATATTTTCTGGACACCATGCGACACCTAACTCTTTACTCCCTCCGTTTATTTTTAGTCTGCATATAAGATTTGGTCAAAGTCAAACTTTGTAAAGTTTGACCAACTTTATAGGAAAAAATATAAACATCTACAATACTAAAGCTATATGGTATGAAAATTAATTTCATGATGCATCTAACAATATTGATTTCATATTATGAATATCGATATATTTTTCTATAAACTTGTCAAAGTTAACAAAGTTTGACTTTGACCAAACCTTATAGGCAGACTAAAAAGAAAAGGAGGGAGTACATAGTACTAGTATAGTACGTACTGTAATTTCTCAGCGAGATAAATTTGTACAATGCTATGAAGCTTCTAGCTTCTGTTTCATGTATCTTGCATCCAAGGTTGCCTGTTGCAATATTTCATCAAATATAAAGGAGACTAAGGCACTGTTTGGATTGTGACTATGGTTGCCATATATTGCCACATTATTTTTGCCACACTTGCCTAACTTGAGTTGCTCAAATTGTTAGCCACACTTTGGCTTGCCTAAGGGAATCTTGCCACACTTTTCGTGTCTATGACATGTGGGGTTCACTTCTCGTAAAAGTCTTGCCTTAGGTGTGGCTAGAACCAAACACACATCTAACTTGATCAAACTTGCCTAAGGTGAGGTGTGGCAAAGTGTGGCAAGATGTGGCTAGAAACCAAACATACCATAACATGCACGCTATTGCATGTCAATGATTGACATATCATAGCCAATATGTACTCCCTCCATTCCAAAGTAAGTGTCTCAACTTTATGCGAACTTTAGTACAAAGTTGTACTACTACTACTACTACTACTACTACTACTACTACTACTACTACTACTACTACTACTACTACTACTACTACTACTACTACTACTACTACTAAAGTTGACACTTATTTTGGAACAGAGACAGCTAAAGAAAAAACAATCCATGCAGTCCCTAGCCCAGCAACCGTAAACCCTAACCAGGCTTTAATTTGCTGGCAATGTTGGAGCTTCTGAAGAAATGAAGTTTGCAACCCTTTGACCATCAGATCATTTTATGCAGTTTCACCAAAATCGAGATGACCATCCCTATGGCAAAGAAATTGAAGAAGCATGATTAGAATAAGATTACTGGGACTAGTTGATGAGACATAAACTCATCACAAATATAGTACATAGAAGCCAATAGAGGTATGTGCGGGGCAAAGAAGTAGAGAAATATCCACATGGAGTGATGTGGGCACCTGGAGTAGTGGTGCAAGCCGACTGTAAAGGAAGTTGTACCTAAGGTATGTCGGGACGTAGCTCAACCTAGAGGAGGGCAGCGGGAGGCGGCAACTGCCCACGTCGCGGCAGTGAGCAAGGGACGAAGGCAACCTCACCAGCTTTGTGAGAGAGAACGGTGGGGACCCTTGATCAGGACGTGCCGACAGTGGGTTTTCGCCGTCGGTGACGGCGACCACATCTACACTAAGCATCCACCCCTTCCCCCGGCGGACGTGATCCGCCCGGATGTTAGAGATGTGGCCACAGTCATTTTGTGCGAGAGAGTGTGAAGAGAGCAACCCCAGCAAGCAACCGTGTAGGCTCGTCCTGGCTATGTATATAGTGGAGCGGTTTCCTTTTCTCTCCATATGAACCTATTTATATCGCGTATGTGCCACTGAAGAAAAAAACTTTATTTATAGATGACGCGTCACTGTTTATGCGTGGTTCCCGACCCTCCATTATTTATAAGTGAGTAACTACTACTAGACGCGTCAAATTATCACGTGGGCTGCATCATCTTACAGAAATGAGCTCCACCGTGTCACGTGTGTGGTTGGGGAAGACGCTAAAGACGCAAAGAGTGCTACTACTAGTACACTACATGCATGGGTGCGTGCACCTCTTCTCTTCGAGCATGGTTATTAAAAGTATAGCCCACTACTGTACTACCACGCGGTTATTATATATGGGCAAAGAGTATAGGCAATAATAATGACTAATAAGCCATGAAATCACGAGGCCCACCTTTCTCTATGTTTGATCGAGGAAGCAGCCATCATTTCACTCCTCGTTGAATATCCATCTGCTGCTACCTCCGTGAATAAATAAAAATCCGCTCCTACCTCCGTAGCATGGTTAATAATATAGCCATGTCAATCACGACATAAAAATACCATTCACTAATACAATAGGGATAGATCTAAGGCTGGTGATTTTTTTTACTTTGTCTCTTTCTCTTTTTGTCTCATTTACTCATTTTACATAGGAGCACATGTAGAGGATGGCTATTCCTTTTGATGGGACTTATTCATGGGGTTTAAGACTAAGTAGCTCCGAATTATGCCCGCTGCCCACCACTCTGAATCGTGCCATCTATGATAGGGAGTAGTCCCATTGCAACAATGAGGTCCACTAGGTCTAGCACGTCCTGTAAGAAGAGACTGTCACACAAAACATACATCTTGTTGCCTTCTTCCTCGTACAGTACGTACCACTGGTACATACTACTAGTACTACTACTCATTCTCCAATAAACCTTGCGCTTGGCATCTCCAAAATATTAACCTTGCGATTGGCTCTTCACCTCTTCAGGAAGTCGAGCAATAATCGTACTACAGTATATATCATTCTAGCTATATGAGACCCAATGAATTGCTGCACATCCACCACGTGGGCGAGGGGCGAGGGGCGAGGGAGAGTACGTACTATTATGTCCATTTCAATATGGACTACATACAGAGCAAAATGAGTGAATCTACACTCTAAAATACGTCTATATACATCAGTCTTTGGAGTATGTACTAGTGGAGTAGTTCATATTGAAATCTACTAAAGGACATATATTCCAAACAATATGATAATCTCTCTAACCAAGGTAGGGACGAGGAGTAAATGGAGGGAGCAGTAAAAATTTCTCCTTGTCCTGCGAGCCACCGCGTGCGTGGGCGAGGGAGCGGGTGTAAGGCGTAGTAAGCAAGCTTCACCTCGTCTTGTGAGCCATCACGCCCGTGGGCGGGGGAGATGGCGTACTAAGCAAGCTTCTCCTCGTTCTGCGAGTTGACGGGACACATCAAAAGTAATACGTACAAAGCATCTCGAGTGTATAGAGCCTTGCCTCTAATGTAGGGCCCACATGGTTTGCCTCTTTTTTTAACATAACACGTCAAGTCGCAATTTGTTTGTTCACCCGTGGTAGACGATCCTCCATCAAGTGGACAACCAGTACACATGTCAAATTACCATGTGGGATGCCTTTTCGTACAAAAATGAGCTCCGCCGTGTATCCGCGCGGGTGTGGTTGGGAAAGAGATGGGAGTACATGCGCCATGCGTGGACCTCTTCTCTTCGTGCATGTCCCCCACCTACGTGGGTGTGTGTGAGACAGATACAAAGATAGATGGCGTGTGCATTTGTGAGTGTTTTTCGTTGGGGGGGGGGATTTCGTGAATGTATTTGTGGGGATATGTGTCGATGACATCTCAAACAAAAATTCTACACATGCAATGTGTGTGAAATAGAGGCCTATCTATATCATATATAGAGGGTCATAGATATCGATAGAGTCGAAGAGAGGATCAAGTGGGTGGGTGCGAGATCGATGAAGAGAGCCATCGAAATTGTGTGTGTGCAAGTCAAACATATAGGGCGACTGACCTACTGGAATGTTAGAGGGCACAAGGCAAGTTTGTGTGTGGCAGGGAGACATGACTAGAGCGCTTGATGTATCAGTGTGTGTTGGGGGGGGGAGGCAGAGGCCTAACTAGAGAGGTAGAACAACTCGTATATGTGTTGAGAAGGAGAGACCCAGCTATGTCTTGAGGGAGATTGGTCAACATCCATACATAATTGAAGGACGGGAAATAGGTTGGGACAACGAGAGAGAGAGGAGAGAGAGAGAGGGAGGAGAGGGGTAGTGTGCTGGATGGGTGATGGAGTTGCTTCTCGAAGATGGTGGGAGAGGCCTACTAGACAAACTGAGGGTAGAACTGCAATATTATCAATAAGAGTGGGGATGTGTTTCTGTGTGTGCCTGTGCGTGATAGATGTGTCGGGACACATGCATGGATGATGAAGGGGAACCATGTGTTTGGTAAGCAAACCTAACTAGATCGATAGATCAATTGTTGTTTGTCAGAGGAAGGGAGAGACATAACTAATGAGGTAGATCGATCGACGTGTGGGGGAAACGAGTTATAAGGACCTAGCTAGCTATATGTATAGCGGGAGATCGGTCGGTGTGCATCCATTTGTTAGAGGAAAATAAGGCCCAACGAGATGGATAGACAGAGATAATGGAGCTAGGAGGTGGTGGGAGAGGCCGAGCTACTAGCTAGATAGGGGGAGGAGTGTGCGATTGTGAGATCGATGAAAAGAGGGGTGAGAGTTTACACATGTGTGGGACCGTATGAGAGACACAAGGCATGGACAAAAAAGGAGGATATGGAAGGTGCGTGTGTATGTTGTAGGCATGCATCGCTGGAGAGGTTTATTGATTGGTGTGTGTCGAAAAGGAGTTGTGGAGACTGTGGGAGAACGACCTGAAGAAAAAAAATGAATGTGCGCGATGGATAGAATGCTGAGGGAGGGGTAGGGCGAGTAGGGCGTGTGCATGCACGAGAGAAAGTTAGTGCTAGATACAAAGGTTAGAGGATTGTGTGGGTGTAAGAGACTAACAAAGATCATAATTTGATATGAAAGTGGATCCATATATTTGAATAGGAGATCATAGTGTTATAAACACATGCATGCATGAATATAGCGGTGATACGCGTGTTGTGGTATTGCACATGTTATACCATAATGTGATAGTGCATGGCGTTTGCAACTCACAGCTAAATGTTGAACAATCTAAACCATACTATACATCGAACCATCTCACATTTTATTTGAATTTGTGATAATGTGTGGCGTTTGCAGCTTACAACTAAATATCGAACAATCTAAACAATACTATATATCGAACAATCTCACATCTTATTTGAATTTGTGGTAATGTGTGGCATTTGCAACTCACATCTAAATACTTGTAGGCGTAGGAGGCGGGGCACCATACATTATGTGATAAACACATTATACATATGAGACATGGTTTAGATTACGAAGATCTAGCTAGAGCTTGAAATGTACTGTGATTTGAAATCAACATAAAGTGGATTCAAAAAATCGAGTTCGACTTCATATAGTACACATAGTTCATATCTAACTCGACAGTAATCATGTGGTGTGTTGTGAAGATAATACACAAACAATGGTTTAACTCGACAATAATGATGATTGTAGATCTTATTAAAATAGAGAAATGAATTCAAATGGTTTGACTTCACAACAATCATTATTGTATATCTTATTAAAATAGAGAAACAAATTCAAATTTAGTTCATATTGAAGCGGTAGTATATATGTTTGGAATGAACTAAAACATTCATTTGAGTAGCAGGTTGCATGCATTATGCACGTAGAGAAATATTTTAATTGAACATAACATGAATGCAAAGTTTTGAATGGAATTTGTAGTGCGAATTGATTTGGTATAGTACACGGGACTAGACTCTCTTGTGTGGTGTGAATTGATTTCTTTTTGTGTTTTCGCCGACGAAAGTGCGAATTGATTTGGTACAGTACATGTTAGGCTTGTCCGGAAATTTCAACCCACGCCTTGTTACCCTGAAATATTTAAGATATATCTTTGTCTTGTTGTGCTCCGAAAACTCCCTCCATCTCATCCCGCGCCTTCTGATACGTCTCCAACGTATCTATAGTTTTTGATTGTTCCATGCTATTATATTATTAACTTTGGATGTTTATGGGCTTTATTATGCACTTTTATATTATTTTTGGGACTAACCTATTAACCCAGAGCCCAGTGCCAGTTTCTATTTTTTTCCTTGTTTTAGAATATCGCAGAAAAGGAAAATCAAACAGAGTCCAATTGACCTGAAACTTCACGGAACTTATTTTTGGATCGGAAGAAGCCCAGAAGACTTGGAGTGCACGTCAGGGGATCAACGAGGAGGCCACGAGGCAGGGGGCGCGCCCACCCCCTAGGCGTGCCCTCCACCCTCGTGGGCCCCTCGTGGCCCCCCTGACGCACTTCTTCCTCCTATATATCTCTGTATACCCTAGAATGATCGGGGAGCACAATAGATCGGGAGTTCCACCGCCAGAAGCCTTCGTAGCCACCGAAAGCCAATCTAGACCCGTTCCGGCACCCTGCCGGAGGGGGCAATCCCTCTCCGGTGGCCATCTTCATCATCCCGGTGCTCTCCATGACGTGGAGGGAGTAGTTCTCCCTCGGGGCTGAGGGTATGTACCAGTAGCTATGTGTTTGATCTCTCTCTCTCTCTCTCTCTCTCTCTCTCTCTCGTGTTCTTGAGGTGGTACGATCTTGATGTATCGCGAGCTTTGCTATCATAGTTGGATCCTATGATGTTTTCTCCCCCCTCTACTCTCTTGTAATGGATTGAGTTTCCCCTTTGAAGTTATCTTATCGGATTGAGTCTTTAAAGATTTGAGAACACTTGATGTATGTCTTGCCGTGTGTATTTGTGGTGACAATGGGATACCACGTGATTCACTTGATGTATGTTTTGGTGATCAACTTGCGGGTTCCGCCCATGAACCTATGCATAGGGGTTGGCACACGTTTTCGTCGTGATTCTCCGGTAGAAACTTTGTGGCACTCTTTGAGGTTCTATGTGTTGGTTGAATAGATGAATCTGAGATTGTGTGATGCATATCGTATAATCATACCCACGAATACTTGAGGTGACATTGGAGTATCTAGGTGACATTAGGGTTTTGGTTGATTTGTGTCTTAAGGTGTTATTCTAGTACGAACTCTAGGGCTGTTTGTGACACTTATAGGAATAGCCCAACGGATTGATTGGAAATAATAACTTTGAGGTGGTTTCGTACCCTACCATAATCTCTTTGTTCGTTCTCCGCTATTAGTGACTTTGGAGTGACTCTTTATTGCATGCTGAGGGATAGTTATGTGATCCAATTATGTTATTATTGTTGAAAGAACTTGCACTAGTGAAAGTATGAACCCTAGGCCTTGTTTACTAGCATTGCAATACCGTTTGTGCTCACTTTTATCATTAGTTACCTTGCTGTTTTTATATTTTCATATTACAAAAACTATTATCTACTATCCATATAACACTTGTATCACCATGTCTTTGCCGAACTAGTGCATCTATACAATTTACCATTGTATTGGGTGTGTTGGGGACACAAGAGACTCTTTGTTATTTGGTTGCAGGGTTGCTCGAGAGAGACCATCTTCATCCTACGCCTCCTACGGATTGATAAACCTTAGGTCATCCACTTGAGGGAAATTTGCTACTGTCCTACAAACCTCTGCACTTGGAGGCCCAACAACGTCTACAAGAAGAAGGTTGTGTAGTAGACATCAAGCTCTTTTCTGGCGCTGTTGCCGGGGAGGTTAGCGCTTGAAGGTATATATTTAGATCTTGCAATCGAGTCTTTTAGTTTCTTGTTTTATCACTAGTTTAGTTTATAAAAGAAAACTATACAAAAAGGAATTGAGTTTGTCTCATACGCTTCACCTTTCTAATATCTTTCATGAGTATGATGGGAAGGAAAATTGTGCCAATGTGTTAGAAGAAGAATGCATTAAAATATTTGGCACTAAATATTTGAATGATAAGCATGATTGCAATGTTGTTAGTATGAATTTCTTGAATATCCATGATGCTAATGATATGCAAAGCCACAAGCTTGGGGAAGCTATGTTTGATGAAGATGATATATTTCGTCCCCCATGTTTTGATGAGCAAATTCATTATGATGAAAGCATGCCTCCTACCTATGATGATTATTGTGATGACACATATGCTTTAAAGAATAATTATAACAATGAAACTTGTCATCTTGATTTCAATTTTCAATCCCATGATAGTTATTTCGTTGAGTTTGCTCCCACTACTATTGATGAGAAGAAATTTGCTTATGTGGAGAGTAGTAAATTTTCTATGCTTGTAGACCATGAAAATAATGCTTTAGGTGCTGGTTATATTGTTGAATTCATTCATGATGCTACTGAAAATTATTGTGAGGGAGGAATATATGCTTGTAGGAGTTGCAATAATATCAAGTTTCCCCTCTATGTGCTTAAAATTTTGAAGTTATGCTTGCTTTACCTTCCTATGCAAGTTGATTCTTGTTCCCACAAGCTGTTTGCTCACAAAATCCCTATGCATAGGAAGTGGGTTAGACTTAAATGTGTTAGTCATATTCTTCATGATGCTCTCTTTATGTTTCAATTCTTATCCTTTATGTGAGTATCACTGAAATCATCATGCCTAGCTAGGGGCGTTAAACGATAGCGCTTGTTGGGAGGCAACCCAATTTTATTTTTGTTCCTTAATTTTTGCTCCTGTTTAGTAATAAATAATTTATCTAGCCTCTGTTATTATTGAGTTTTATGTTTTAATTAGTGTTTGTGCCAAGTAGAACCGTTGGGAAGACTTGGGGAAAGTCTTGTTGATCTTGCTGTAAAAAACAGAAACTTTAGCGCTCACGAGAACTGCTTCCATTTTTATTTGGAGAGTGCTATTTAGTTAATACTTTTTGCATATGATTAATAGATAAATTCCTCACGTCCAGAAATTTATTTTAGAATTTTTGGGGTTCCAGAAGTTTGCGTTAGTTACAGATTACTACAGACTGTTCTGTTTTTGACAGATTCTGTTTTCTGTGTGTTGTTTGCTTATTTTAATGAATCTATGGCTAGTAAAAGAGTTTATAAACCATAGAGAAGTTGGAATACAGTAGGTTTGACACCAATATAAATAAAGCATGAGTTAATTACAGTACCTTGAAGTGGTGTTTTGTTTTCTTTCGCTAACGGAGCTCACGAGTTTTCTACGTTAAGTTTTGTGTTGTGAAGTTTTCAAGTTTTGGGTAAAGATTCGATGGACTATGGAATAAGGAGTGGCAAGAGCCTAAGCTTGGGGATGCCCAAGGAACCCCAAGGTAATATTCAAGGACAAACAAGAGCCTAAGCTTGGGGTTGCCTCGGAAGACATCCCCTCTTTCGTCTTCGTTCATCAGTAACTTTACTTGGAGCTATATTTTTATTTACCACATGATATGTGTTTTGCTTGGAGTGTCAATTTATTTTGTTAGGATTTGCTTGATGTTATTTAGAACAATTTTTGCATCTTTTATTTCAATAAAAGTGGCATTGATAGCCTTTACAATGCCTATTTTACAAGTCTTCATGTTGCTGTTTGAAAACAGAAAGTTTACCGCTGTTGCAATAATTCCCTAGAAAAGTCAGAATGTGATAAAATGTTGAAACCTTTTGCATATTAAGCTCTGATAAATTTACTACGGTGGGAATTTTCTTTCATATTTTTTGGAGTTAGGGAAGTATGGATTTAGCTGCATTCTTTACAGACTGTCCTGTTTAGGGAGATTGCTGTTATGCTTGCATTGTTTGCATATGTTTGTTTCCTTAATGATTCTATTTGAGGATAGGACTATTAAATATGCAGAGGCATTTAGTATGCAATGTTGAATAATAATTTTTGTGATTTTCTACAATAGAGGATGATAAGGTTTTTGCATTGATTTATACTAACTTATCTCACGAGTCCTTGTTGAGTTTTGTGTGGATGAAGCTTTTGAGATTTAGGGAGACCGTGATATGAGAGGAATTAAGGAGACACAAAAGCTCAAGCTTGAGGATGCCCAAGTCATCCCAAGATAATATTTCAAGAAGTCTCAAGCGTCTAAGCTTGGGGATGCCCCGGTTGGCACCCCACTTTTCTTCTTCAACAACTATCGGTTAGTTTCAGTTGATCCTAAGTTTTTGCTTCTTCACATGATGTATGCCATTTTTAGAATGTCAATTTATTTGCTTTGCGTGCTGCTTGAATAAAATACCAAGATCTGAAATTATTAAATGTTAGAGAGTCTTCACATAGTTGCATAATCATTCAACTACTCATTGAGCTTCACTTATATCTTTTTAGAGCACGGTGGTGGTTTTATTTTGTAGAAATTAATGAACTCTCATGCTTCACTTATATTATTTTGAGAGTCTTTAGAATAGCATGGTAGTTTGCTTTGGTTATGAAACTAGTCCTAATATGATGGGTGTTACGCCCCAATACTGGAGCTCCAGTTGCCTTCCAGGGTTTCCGGGTTTTCGTTGTGTGATTTGTTTAGCTTGTTGCATTCATCATTGCATATTTTGCATTGCAGCATTTCATGCATGAGAGATCCATGCATCACCACCTTCCTTCCTTCTCTTTTCTTTCTTTTTGCAAGTGCCATCTTGCCCTCCTCCTTCCTTCTTCTTTCTTTCATTTTGGCAAGAGTCTTTTTCCTCCTCCTCCATTAATGTTCATTCTTTTCCTAGTGCTAGTTCTCCATGCCCAAACCCTCTCTGTCAAATTTCAAATCCTTTGGAGTTGTTTTGGTTAGGTTCAAAAATGCCTCAAGTTTGAATCATATTTAAAATTGTTTTATTTTTCTACCTCTAAAAATGTCCAAACCAATTTTATCAAATAGGGCATGAATTCAAGGTCATGAGGATATTTTTATATTTCTCATACACCTCTTCTTTTCCCCTATGATTCTCTCTTTATTTTCTGCTTGAAGAAAATTAGAGAGAGGAAACAACAGTTTCGGGCCAGCCGCAGCCCACCTGGGCCTCTCCATCACCAACCGCCCTGTTAGACCTCCTCTCACTGGGCCTCTCGCACCGCCGCCTGTTGTTGCCCCGGTGCTGACAGCCATCACCGCTGCTCTGCTTCATATCGAGAAGGAACACCTCGTTGCCGGGCGTTGACCCCTTCTCTTGCTCTAGCTCCGTCCGGCAAGGGCCTCACGCCCGCTGCCTCTCTTGTCGGGACCAGGACAATTTCCTCACGCCCCTGATCGCCTCTCCACAACCATCTCCTCCCTAACGCCTTGGCTGCTGCTACAAGACCACCACGGCGCCATCATGGAACCCTAGGGCCGAAGATGACCTCGACCGTGCATCTCTCCTTGTGCTACTTTGGAGATCAAGACCATCAAGATCAAGACTTCCCCAGACCATGTCGTCTCACCAGATCGTCAAAAACTCCAGTTGTCGCCAAGTTCCTCGACGCCCGATGCCTGGAACGACTACCGTCGCCGAAGACCCTTGAACCAATAACTTCAAGTTCAACTATTGTCGCAAGAACGAGACCGGTTGGTCCGAAGACCCCAAGTACCACAACAACCCCGAAGGGATTCGAGTTCGTCAAGTTCACCTTCGAAACGTGTACCACTACTGACGACTGAGACCCTGGATTCGACAAGTTCCTCACGGTGACCCCGAACATCTACGGGATATGCACGACTTCGAACCATGTACCACGTCGAACATGTACGGCTACACGACGAACCGCCAACACCCTGAATGACTACCGCCGCCGAAGTCCGCGAGTATAACTACTTCCACAACGCGTCATGTACGACTACTGTCGCTTGGGTTTTGACAAGTCTCCGAGTACCACTACGTTTTCCATGTACAACTACACCAAGTCCGGACCGACAAGTGCCTTGAGAACGTCTGTACCTCTTTCGTCGCCGAGGACCGAAAGTACCACTACGTCCCATCGAACCCGAACCGTCTCGTTTGCACACTTCAAAGGTATAACCCCGATGACGTCCGTGAATGAATGCTTGCGATGTTTGAGATGCTCGTGTTTGCACCGTGTCCAAATTGTCACTCTTTTCCTTGTCCCCAACTCATGGGACACCGGAATCCAGGATCACCCCACCATCTCTAGCATGTTTCGAACATCCGCACCCTTGCTTCCTTTGCATAGGTATCTCCGGGAGCTACCGGAACCGATATGGTGCCGTGGCATCATTTTCGGATTTGTTGCCATGGCACCCCTTTCGTTTCCGCCACGATGACTAATGCTTCATAAAATGCTCTTATCAACATTTTCATACACTTGCATAAACTTGCATATGTCATCCGCATCATGAAAACAACATTTAAACATTTAAAATTGTTGTTTGCATTAATTACCAAATGCATATGGGGATTTACCGGATTTGTTGTTCATTATATCCAGCCCCATTTAAATTGCTTAAATGGTATAGTTTTGTTATGCTTCACCTCTTGCCATGTTAACCAACATTTAATATTGTTGAGTATCTAACCGAGAGTGAACTAAATAATTTATGTGGTGTTCCGTCAATATGGAACGGAGTTGCATATTGAGCTCCACTTAATTTGTAGGATTGCTTGTGCACTTTGCCATGCCATGTATCTTTAAACCGGACATGTATCATACTTGTTGTGCATCATGCCATGATTATGTGGTGGTTGTTTACTATGTTGTGTGCTTCTTTCCGGTGGTGCTTCTTCGGGTGGGTTCCGATAACGTCGCGTTTGTGAGGACCCGTTCGGCTACGTCCGTTTTTCTTCTTCATGGAATTGTTCTTCTTCCTTGCGGGATCTCAGGCAAGATGACCATACCCTCGAAATCACTTCTATCTTTGTTTGCTAGTTGCTTGCTCTTTTGCTATGCCTATGCTGCGATACCTACCACTTGCTTATCATGCCTCCCATATTGTTAAGCCAAGCCTCTAACCCACATTGTCCTAGCAAACCGTTGTTTGGCTATGTTACCGCTTTGATCAGCCCCTCTTATAGCGTTGTTAGTTGCAGGTGAAGTTTGAAGTTTGTTCCTTGTTGGAACATGGAGATGTTGTTCCTTGTCGGAACATGTTTACTTGTTGGGATATCACAATATCTCTTATTAAATTAATGCATCTATATACTTGGTAAAGGGTGGAAGGATCGGCCTTATGCCTAGTGTTTTGTTCCACTCTTTCCGCCCTAGTTTCCGTCATATCGATGTTATGTTCCCGGATTTTGCGTTCCTTACGCGGTTGGGTTATAATGGGAACCCCCTGACAGTTCGCCTAGAATAAAACTCCTCCAGCAATGCCCAACATTGGTTTTACCATTCGCCACCTAGCCTTTCCTTTTCCCTTGGGAGTCGCGCTCCTGAGGGTCATCATTATTTTGCCCCCCCGGCCAGTGCTCCTCTGAGTGTTGGTCCAAACTAGAGCCCCTTGCAGCGCCACCTCGGGGAAACTCGAGGGCTGGTTTTAGTTGTACGGACTGCTCATCTGAGTGTGCCCTGAGAACGAGATATGTGCAGCTCCTATC
The DNA here is from genome assembly GCF_018294505.1 of Triticum aestivum. NCBI lineage: Eukaryota > Viridiplantae > Streptophyta > Magnoliopsida > Poales > Poaceae > Triticum > Triticum aestivum. The sequence continues at coordinate 304,893,612 of NC_057812.1, forward strand.
GGGATTTGTCGGCACATTCGGGCGGTGTTGTTGGACTTGTTTTACCATTGTCGAGGATGTCTTGTAACCGGGATTCCGAGTCTGATCGGGTCTTCCCGCTAGAAGGAATATCCTTCGTTAACCGTGAGAGCTAGTGATGGGCTAAGTTGGGACACCCCTGCAGGGTTTTGAACTTTCGAAAGTCGTGCCCGCGGTTATGGGCAGATGGGAATTTTTTAATGTCCGGTTGTAGAAAACCTGAAGTTGATCTTAATTAAAATGCATCAACCACGTGTGTAGCCGTGATGGTCTCTTCTCGGCGGGGTCCGTGAAGTGAACACGGTGTTGGAGTAATGCTTGACATAGGTTGTTCTAGGATCACTTCTTGATCCTAGTTTCTCGACCGTGCTTTGCCCTCTCTTCTCGCGCTCATTTGCGTATGTTAGCCACCATATATGCTAGTCGCTTGCTGCAACTCCACCTAATACCTTTGCCTTACCTATAAGCTTAAATAGTCTTGATCGCGAGGGTGTGAGATTGCTGAGTCCCCGTGACTCACAAATACTTCCAAAACCAGTTTGCAGGTGCCGATGATACCGTGTAGGTGACGCAACCAAGCTCAAGGAGGAGCTCGATGAAGATCTTGTCCTTTGTGTTGTTTCGTTCTAGTTCATCAGTAGTGGAGCCCAGTTGGGGTCGATCGGGATCTATGTAGCATTTGGGGTAGTCTTATTTTATTTTGGTTCCGTAGTCGGACCTTGAGTGTATTTGGATGATGTAATGCTTTATTCATGTATTTGTGTGAAGTGGCGATTGTAAGCCAACTATGTATCTTTTCCCTTATTGTATTACATGGGTTGTGTGAAGATTACCTCACTTGTGACATTGCTTTCAATGCGGTTATGCCTCTAAGTCGTGCTTCGACACGTGGGAGATATAGCCGCATCGAGGGCGTTACAAGTTGGTAATCAGAGCCTTCCCTGACCTTAGGAACCCCCTGCTTGATCGAATCGCTAGCGTTGTTGAGTCTAGAAAAAATGTTTTGAGTCATTTAGGATTTATATATATCGGAGAGTAGGATTCTTTTTACTCCTCAGTCCCTTCGTCGCTCTGGTGAGGCATCCTGACGTAGAGTTTTGATTCTTCTCTTCTCAAATTTCACTAAAAAAATTTAGGATCACGCGGGTATCTTGGAATCGTTCCGATGGTTTTGTGACGAGAACATTGTTCTTGGTTCCTCCTGACATTTAGGGGTTGTGGCAGTGTCCCGGGGAGTTGAGCTCCGAGGTGTTGTCGTCACAATTTTATCGTTGCAGTTCTGGAATACCTAAGTTTAGTTTCGCCGACATTGAAAATCTCTTTTATGAAGTTGTTGGTGAGATAACCTCGATGCCACCCAGTACTGGGGCGGGAGTTCGGGAGTATTGCCATAGCTCGTATAACGGATGCTTTTCGAAGGTTGAGGTAAACTATTTCCGAAGGTTTCTTGGTTATGTGTTGAAGGATGGATACAGCTGGATGTAGGATTTGTTAGTTTTGGGTGAGATATTATGCTTCCCCTGTATCCCCAACACCTGATTGCATAACCGGAAAATTTCGGGAGTTTATAAGTGGGAATTCAAGTAGCTCTTAGAATATCTTTCCGACAGATGTATGATATGAAATTGGGGTTCGACGTCTAGTGGTCCGCCTATCCACGGTTGGTTTTACAGTGGTCTCATTGTGTCTTAAAGTGTCCTTGGCTATGCCGACTCGGGGACGCTTCGTATGTCATGTGCACTGCCTTGTACATGATGGTGCTATACGATCGAGCCCGTGTAGGCCCCACCACGAAAACTTCAGACAAAATCTCTATCATATGTTTGTTCCGGCTTATTCCGCAAGCCAATCCTTTGTTTTTGTTTTTGAGTTGTGGTATTCAAGTTGCTTTGGAGTCAAATGTTGATTCCATACCTTCCCCAAATGGTGTTCTCATGTTCCCACGTGAATACAAATCCTCCTTGATCATCGAGATTGTCATGGCAATCCTTTTCAACCGGTGTGTCTCTCTTCAAGTGGATCCGTTCATTTTCAACATTTGCAAGATTCAATCTCAGCTTTCTCAACGGTGTTTGTTTCATCCGGCCCAATTTGTCTTTTGTTTTACCCGCCCTACCACCCTTGTTTCTTCAAGGACTCATATTTCTTAATCAAGTATCTATCTTATGATTATGAAGTCTCTCCATTCTTTTCCGTCAATGTCCTTACCCGGCGGTTCTCATGAAGACACTCTTCAAGTTCGTTATTCTTCATTCTTTTTCTTCTCTGGTGGATTCAATTCAAGCTTTTAGTGTTGATCATTTTCCTTTTTCCTCGGTTCAAATACCTTATCATGCCGGTACTCTTCATATTAATTCATTTCTCGCTATTCAATTGTTCCGGAGTGCTCAAGATATCTCGAAGATTCATGTTTCCACTCTGCTTTTGTTCAAACTCTTTCGAGGTTGTTATCTCATTCAAGCCTTTTAATTCAACCGGTGCATTCTCTCTTTTAAATCGTTCTACGGTGTTTCTCTTGAGTGGGTCCTAACCCACAGGTCTTTTCCCAGGATCTTACCTGACTCTTTTGATTTCCCGGAGTTACTCTCATATTCTTCTCCAAGTTTGACGTAAGAATGAATTATCATCAGTCATATGTATTTGTCCAAGATCTGTCAAATTATTTTAACCGTTGGCTCAACCTTTCTATTCATCATCCCGGAGTATCTCAACAACTCATGGTGGTGTTTCTCGTCGTCATTCTCAGATTTTGAAGACCGAAGAAGAGTTTACCTCCATATCTTTTCCGTTCTCTCAGAGAGTCGTGATTCCAGTTCGAGCCCATCCTATTATATTTGTTTTCGATTGTCAAAATTCTTTTCACCTATCCGGAGCAATTCAAGAGCCTTCTCAGTTGGATTGTCCGGAGTCCATAAATTCAGGTTTATTCATTCTCAGCCTTCAGTTATCATTCTCCGAATCTTGCCGGTGCATCATTCAATATTCTCTAATTAGCTCGTGATCTCTTCGTTTCAGTGGTATCTAAATCCCCTCAAGTATCCTCACTCGTTCTCTAATCCTTACCGGTGATTCATCCCTTTACTTCATTCATTTTCAATTCTTACGGTGATTCGTTCAAGAGTTCTCTCCCTTGGTTTTCATATCAATTCTTTCGTTCTTTCAAATCCTACCGGTGGATCATTGAAGGCCTCTTCATGTTTGCGCAATATCTATCTTAATCCTTTCTAAGAGAGTAAGTAGTATGCCAAATCCATTGTTTGTCATCAATTTAAATTGGTGAAGGATACGCATAACGTAATTATTATTCTTGTTCATCCTAGTGATTAATTCCTTATTCCAGAGGTTCATCAAATTCTCGATTCAAGTTTTCCATCTTTCTTTTCTGGAGCTCAAAGTTATTTCAATTATCATTCCAAAGATCCATCAAATCATTGCAAGGATTCACCTTGTGTTTTCGACCACTCTTGCCTTTCGTTTGATCATTCTTTTCTTACCGGAGATCATCATGGAGGTTCTACATGATGGTTCATAAAGGATTTAATTCCTTCTTGAAGTGTTCATCAAGATTCTTTTCAGAGGAGTTCAAGCTTTCTTCATTTTGCTATCTGGAGTGCAATTCTTTCTTCTGTATCATTGGAGGTGGTATTATGGCATTCTTGATAATCTGAGTTCATGTTCCATGATTCACATGTTGTTAAGAATGAGACACTTTAAATCCATCAATCTCGTCATTGGAGTTATCTTGGGTTATATTTCACCTAAAGCCTTCCCTAAGGATTGTTGCCATCTATGGTGCTTATAAAGGACCCAAGTTCTTCTTTATCCTCCCGGTGAAATACTTTCTCGTCTCCTTGTTCATATCAATCCAATTCTTTTCCCGTGAGTGGTAGGTTGTCATCTCTTAATTTGAGATGCACTCCTCAAGACCATATCAAGCTTATCCTTTCGTTGTTGGTTTTCCAACAACTCCGCTCGACCCGTCTCCTAAGGATGCCTTTTCAAGCTCTTTTGTGGCAGAAGCTGGCATTTTCTTCTCCATTCTTTTATTTCAATCATCTATCTTCTATTTCTTCCTTCCGGAGGCATTGTGATGTTGCTCTCTTCAACCCATCTTCTGGTCTTGTCAGGATCATGTTTGATTCGTGCTTATCCTTTCAACCGGAGTGTTACCTAAATCGGTTCTTTCTTATTCCTCTTTCTTAACGGAGTGTTTTTCAACTTCGTTCTTCTCCATTGTATTCTTTTCTCAAATGGCTTAACCTTTTCAAGGTTATTTGGTCTCACTAGTTTGTCAAACAAGCAACTTAGTTTTACCTCTTCTCTTTCTCTTCCGTTTTCCCTCCGGTGCCATTCTAGATCTCGGGACGAGATCCTCTTGTAGTGGTGGAGTGTTGTGATGCCCCAACACTGGAGCTCCAGTTGCCTTCCAGGGTTTCTGCGTTTTTGTTGTGTGATTTGTTTAGCTTGTTGCATTCATCATTGCATATTTTGCATTGCAGCATTTCATACATGAGATTTTGTTGCATGCCCCATGTGAGATCCATGCATCACCACCTTCCTTCCTTCTCTTTTCTTTCTTTTTGCAAGTGCCATCTTGCCCTCCTCCTTCCTTCTTCTTTCTTTCATTTTGGCAAGAGTCTTTTTTCTCCTCCTCCATTAATGTTCATTCTTTTCCTGGTGCTAGTTCTCCATGCCCAAACCCTCTCTGTCAAATTTCAAATCCTTCGGAGTTGTTTTGGTTAGGTTCAAAAATGCCTCAAGTTTGAATCATGTTTAAACTTGTTTTTTTTCTACCTCTAAAAATGTCCAAACCAATTTTATCAAATAGGGCATGAATTCAAGGTCATGAGGATATTTTTATATTTGTCATACACCTCTTCTTTTCCCCTGTGATTCTCTCTTTATTTTCTGCTTGAAGAAAATTAGAGAGAGGAAACAGCAGTTTCGGGCCAGCCGCAGCCCACCTGGGCCTCTCCATCACCAACCGGCCTGTTAGACCTCCTCTCACTGGGCCTCTCGCGCCGGCCCAACTTAAACCCCGACTAACCCT
>NC_057812.1:304898857-304921412 GCF_018294505.1 Triticum aestivum
GTACGCAAAGGCGTACCTTACTTTTATAGGAGAGAAAAGCAAGAGCACCAAAATACAAGAAAGTTTTGAACGGAAGCGAGCTTCCGTCGAAACGCACACCCTAGCTCTAGTAAACACCCTACAGTTATCCTATGCCAACACTCTCACAAAATGTGCCATAACCTCCTCCTCCCAAACCGGCTAGCCTCCATTCTTTGAGCTTCGCGATGATGGCCAGGGCCAGGTCCGGCGCCGTCATCTGTTGATTAATCCTGTGGAACACTCTGGCATTCCGCTGTTTCCATAAGGCCCAGGTGGTAGCGATGACCACCGTGTCAAATCCGCGCTTGGCACCCTTTCTGTAATGTGCTCTCGCAGCTAACCACCACTCCAACAGGCGGTCCTCGTGCTCCGGGATACTACCCTGCAGGATAAGCATGTCGAAAATGTGGTGCCACACTTCTCTTGCGTAGACGCATTGAACAAGAATGTGTTCTGCGTTATCTTCCTCCTGAAGGCACGTATAGCAAGCAGAGGGAGCGTCCTGGAGGCCATGCTTCGCTCTGCGATCAGAGGTCCAGATGCGGTGTTGAACTGCCAGCCAGACGAAAATTTTGCACTTGAGGAGGGCCCAGCTCTTCCATATGCAAGCGGCGTAGGGTACCCTCTGAATACCGAGACAGAGCCTGAGGTAGGTGGATTTGGCCGTGTAGCCACCGGAAGGATCAGCCGGCCAAGAGAAAGAGTCTGCCACGAGCGGGTCCCGGTTCACCGTGCTAATCGCAAGGTTAAGGTGAAGGAGTTGCAGGTGGCCGCCAAAGTTGAGTGCACCGGAGATGTCATGCAACCAACTATCATTCTGCAGGCCATCTTCAACCGTGCGACGATTGATCGTTCTCGTGTCGACCAAGTGAAATATGTACGGTGCAATGTCCTTGACCGCAAAGCCGTGGATCCATCTGTCTCTCCAGAACAACACTCTGTTGCCCAAACCAACCGTAATGTGGACCAAGCTATCAAAGACCGCTCGAGCCTCTCTGTCCACTGCCATAGGGAGCCCATGCCACGGCTTATCCGGGTCCGTCCTTCTCAGCCACTCCCATCTCACTCTCAAGGCCAAGCCTTGTAATTTCATATTGCGCACACCCAAGCCTCCGAGCCACGTGGGTTTGCACACAGAGTTCCAAGCCACCAGACACTGGCCCCCGTGGACTTTATCTTTGCCGGCCCAAAAGAAGGAACGCATCCATGTATCTAGCTCCTCAAACACCCAAACAGGGGCGTCCATAACCATGAAGTGATGGATAGGCTTAGCAGAGATAACCGATTTAACCAACACCAAACGCCCAGCACAACCTCTCACTCTCTCGCGTTCCCCTCGCGCTGCCAGGAGGATCGCTGATCCCCTCCACCCCTCTCGTTCCCAACCGCCGCCACCCAATCCCGCATGCTCGAACGAGGGAGAGCCCCGCTCGATCCCCTTCTTCGTCGAGGCTCTCCTCCTCTAGCCATCGCGACTTCGCATCCCCGTCAGCTCCTATTGCTCCTGCTCCCTCTCCAATAGGTCGCCGCCCTGCGCGTGCGATCAGGGCTGCGCCTCCCTCCTCCGCGTCGTCGCCTCCCATGGCGCCGCGCCCGGCCTCCCGCACCAGGCGCCATCACCTTCCCTCGTCGGCCTCCTCTGCATCACCAGGTCATTTCATCTGCCCCGTTTCCTTTCTTCTCCATCCCGTCCCCTTCCTTGAGTTCGTGCTCTCTCTCTTGGACAGCAGGGCCCCATGGACGCCAATCCACCGGTCCTCCGCGCCCTCACACCCTGCCGGACCTTCGCCTGGCCCTGCTTGTTCGCTACCGCCGCCTGTTGTTGCCCCGGCGCTGACAGCCATCACCGCTGCTCTGCTTCATGTCGAGAAGGAACACCTCGTTACCGGGCGTTGACCCCTTCTCTTGCTCCAGCACCGTCCGGCAAGGGCCTCGCGCCCGCTGCCTCTCTTGTCGGGACCAGGACCATTTCCTCACGCCCCTGATCGCCTCTCCACAACCATCTCCTCCCTGACGCCCTGGCTGCTGCTACAAGACCACCACGGCGCCATCATGGAACCCTAGGGCCGAAGTTGACCTCGACCGTGCATCTCTCCTTGTGCTACTTTGGAGATTAAGACCATCAAGATCAAGACTGCCCCGGACCATGTCGTCTCGCCGGATCATCAAAAACCCCGGTTGTCGCCAAGTTCCTCGACACCCGATGCCTAGAACGACTACCGTCGCTGAAGACCCTTGAACCAATAACTTCAAGTTCAACTATTGTCGCAAGAACGAGACCGGTGGGTCCGAAGACCCCAAGTACCACGACAACCCCGAAGGGATTCGAGTTCGTCAAGTTCACCTTCGAAACGTGTACCACTACCGACGACTGAGACCCTGGATTCAACAAGTTCCTCACGGTGACCCCGAACATCTACGGGATATGCACGACTTCGAACCATGTACCACGTCGAACATGTACGGCTACACGACGAACCGCCAAGACCCTATACGACTACCGCCGCCGAAGTCCGCGAGTACAACTACTTCCACAACGCGTCGTGTACGACTACTGTCGCTTGGGTTTTGACAAGCCTCCAAGTACCACTACGTTTGCCATGTACAACTACACCAAGTCCGGACCGACAAGTGCCTTGAGAACGTCTGTACCTCTTTCGTCGCCGAGGACCGAAAGTACTACTACGTCCCATCGAACCCGAACCATCTCGTTTGCACGCTTCAAAGGTATAATGCTGACGACGTCCGTGAACGAATGCTTGCGATGTTTAAGATGCTCGTGTTTGCACCGTGCCCAAATTGTCACTCTTTTCCTTGTCGCCAACTCATGGGACACCCGGAATCCAGGATCACCCCACCATCTCTAGCATGTTCCGAACATCTGCACCCTTGCTTCCTTTGCACCGGTATCTCTCCTTTGGTTTCCGCCACGATGACTAATGCTTCATAAAATGCTGTTATCAACATTTTTATACACTTGCATAAACTTGCATATGTCATCCGCATCATGATAACAACATTTAAACATTTAAAATTGTTGTTTGCATTAATTACTAAATGCATATGGGGATTTACCGGATTTGTTCTTCGTTATATCCGGCTACATTTAAATTGCTTAAATGGTATAGTTTTGTTATGCTTCACCTCTTGCCATGTTAACCAACATTTAATATTGTTGAGTATCTAACTGAGAGTGAACTAAATAATTGATGTGGTGTTCCGTCAATATGCAACGGAGTTGCATATTGAGCTCCACTTAATTTGTAGGATTGCTTGTGCACTTTGCCATGCCATGTATCTTTAAACCGGACATGCATCATACTTGTTGTGCATCATGCCATGATTATGTGGTGGTTGTTTACTATGTTGTGTGCTTCTTTCTGGTGTTGCTTCTTCGGGTGGATTCCGATAACGTCGTGCTTGTGAGGACCCGTTCGGCTATGTCCCTTTGTCTTCTTCATGAAATTGTTCTTATTCCTTGCGGGATCTCAGACAAGATGACCATACCCTCGAAATCACTTCTATCTTTGCTTGCTAGTTGCTCGCTCTTTTGCTATGCCTATGCTGCGATACCTACCACTTGATTATCATGCCTCCCATATTGTTAATCCAAGCCTCTAACCCACCTTGTCCTAGCAAACCTTTGTTTGGCTATGTTACCATTTGATTAGTTGCAGGTGAAGTTTGAAGTTTGTTCCTTGTTGGAACATGTTTACTTGTTGGGATATCACAATATCTCTTATTAAATTAATGCATCTATATACTTGGTAAAGGGTGGAAGGCTCGGCCTTATGCCTGGTGTTTTGTTCCACTCTTGCCGCCCTAGTTTCCGTCATATCGGTGTTATGTTCCCAGATTTTGCGTTCCTTACGCGGTTGGGTTATAATGGGAACCCCTTGACAGTTCGCCTTGAATAAAACTCCTCCAGCAATGCCCAACTTTGGTTTTACCATTCGCCACCTAGACTTTCCTTTTCCCTTGGGATTCGCGCTCCTGAGGGTCATCATTATTTTACCCCCCCGGGCCAGTACTCCTCTGAGTGTTGGTCCAAACTAGAGCCCCTTGCAGCGCCACCTCAGGGAAACTCGAGGGCTGGTTTTAGTTGTACAGACTGCTCATCTGAGTGTGCCCTGAGAACGAGATATATGCAGCTCCTATCGGGATTTGTCGGCACATTCGGGCGGTGTTGCTAGACTTGTTTTACCAATATCGAGGATGTCTTGTAACCGGGATTCCGAGTCTGATCGGGTCTTCCCGCTAGAAGGAATATCCTTCGTTGGTCGTGAGAGCTTGTGACGGGCTAAGTTGGGACACCCCTGCAGGGTTTTGAACTTTTGAAAGCCGTGCCCACGGTTATGGGCAGATGGGAATTTGTTAATGTACGATTGTAGAAAACCTGAAGTTGGTCTTAATTAAAATACATCAACCGCGTGTGTAACCGTGATGGTCTCTTCTCGGCGGGGTCCGGGAAGTGAACACGGTGTTGGAGTAATGCTTGACGTAGGTTGTTCTAGGATCACTTCTTGATCATAGTTTCTCGACCGTGCTTTGCCCTCTCTTCTCGCGCTCATTTGCGTATGTTAGCCACCATATATGCTAGTCGCTTGCTGCAGCTCCACCTAATACCTTTGCCTTACCTATAAGCTTAAATAGTCTTGATCGCGAGGGTGTGAGATTGCTGAGTCCCGGTGACTCACAGATACTTCCAAAACCAGTTTGCAGGTGTCGATGATACCGTGCAGGTGATGCAACCAAGCTCAAGGAGGAGCTCGATGAACATCTTGTCCTTTGTGTTGTTTCATTCTAGTTGATCAGTAGTGGAGCCCAGTCGGGGTCGATCGGGATCTGTGTAGCATTTGGGGTAGTCTTCTTTTATTTTGGTTCCATAGTTGGACCTTGAGTGTATTTGGATGATGTAATGCTTTATTCATGTATTTGTGTGAAGTGGCGATTGTAAGCCAACTATGTATCTTTTCCCTTATTGTATTACATGGGTTGTGTGAAGATTACCTCACTTGCGACATTGCTTTCAATGGGGTTATGCCTCTAAGTGATGCTTCGACACGTAGGATATATAGCCGCATCGAGGGCGTTACAATGGGCATCCAAGAGGGATATAATAAAAACTTTCATATAAATGCATTGAATACTAAGAGAAGTTTGATACTTGATGATTGTTTTGAGATATGGAAATGGTGATATTAGAGTCATGCTAGTTGAGTAGTTGAGAATTTGAGAAATACTTGTGTTGAAGTTTGTGATTCCCATAGCATGCACGTATGGTGAACCGCTATGTGATGAAGTCGGAGCATGATTTATTTAATGATTGTCTTCCTTATGAGTGGTGGTCGGGGATGAGCGATGGTCTTTTCCTACCAATCTACCCCCTAGGAGCATGCACGTAGTACTTTGTTTCGATAACTAATAGATTTTTGCAATAAGTATGTGAGTTCTTTATGACTAATGTTGAGTCCATGGATTATACACATTCTCACCTTTCCACCATTGCTAGCCTCTCTAATACCGCGCACCTTTCGCCAGTATCATAAACCCACCATATACCTTCCTGAAAGCAGCCACCATACCTACCTATTATGGCATTTCCACAACCATTTCGAGATATATTGCCATGCAACTTTCCACCGTTCCATTTATTATGACACACTCCATCATTGTCATATTGCTTAGCATGATCATGTAGTTGACATCGTATTTGTGGCAAAGCCACCATTCATAATTCTTTCATACATGTCACTCATGAGTCATTGCATATCCCGATACACCGCCGGAGGCATTCATATAGAGTCATATTTTGTTCTAAGTATCGAGTTGTAATTCTTGAGTTGTAAGAAAATAGAAGTGTGATGATCATCATTATTAGAGCATTGTCCCAGTGAGGAAAGGATGATGGAGACTATGATTCCCCCATAAGTCGGGATGAGACTCCGGACGAAAAAAAGAGAGAGAGAGAAAAAAGAGGCCATAAAAAAGAAGAGAAAAAGCCCAAATAAAAAATAAAAAAATAAAAAAATGAGAGAAAAAGAGAGAAGGGGCAATGCTACTATCCTTTTACCACACTTGTGCTTCGAAGTAGCACCATGATCTTCATGATAGAGAGTCTCATATGTTGTCACTTTCATATACTAGTGGGAATCTTTCATTATAGAACTTGGCTTGTATATTCCAATGATGGGCTTCCTCAAAATGCCCTAGGTCTTTGTGAGCAAGGGAGTTGGATGCACACCCACTAGTTTCTTTTGTTGAGCTTTCATACATTTATAGCTCTAGTGCATCCGTTGCATGGCAATTCCTACTCACTCACATTGATATCTATTGATGGGCATCTCCATAGCCCGTTGATACACCTAGTTGATGTGAGACTATCTTCTCCTTTTTGTCTTCTCCACAACCACCATTCTATTCCACCTATAGTGCTATGTCCATGGCTCACGCTCATGTATTGCGTGAAGATCGAAAAAGTTTGAGAACATCAAAAGTATGAAACAATTGCTTGGCTTGCCATCGGGGTTGTGCATGATTTAAATACATTGTGTGGTGAAGATGGAGCATAGCCGGACTATATGATTTTCTAGGGATAGCTTTCTTTGGCCATGTTATTTTGAGAAGACATAATTGCTTAGTTAGTATGCTTGAAGCATTATTATTTTTATGTCAATATTAAACTTTTGTATTGAATCTTATGGATCTGAATATTCTTGCCACAATAAAGAGAACTACATGGATAAATATGTTAGGTAGCATTCCACATCAAAAATTCTGTTTTTATCATATACCTACTCAAGGACGAGCAGGAATTAAGCTTGGGGATGCTGATACGTCTCCAATGTATCTATAATTTTTGATTGTTCCATACTATTATATTATCAACTTTGGATGTTTATGGGCTTTATTATACACTTTTATATTATTTTTGGGACTAACCTATTAACATAGAGCCTAGTGCCAGTTTCTGTTTTTTTCCTTGTTTTAGAATATCGCAGAAAAGGAAAATCAAACGGATTCCAATTGACCTGAAACTTCACGGAACTTATTTTTGGATCATAAGAAGCCCGGAAGACTTGGAGTGTACGTCAGGGGATCAACGAGGAGGCCACGAGGCAGGGGGGCGCGCCCACCCCCCTGGGCGCACCCTCCACCCTCGTGGGCCCCTCGTGGCCCCCCTGACGCACTTCTTCCTCGTATATATCTCCATATACCCTAAAACGATCAGGCAGCACAATAGATCGGGAGTTCCGCCGCCAGAAGCCTCCGTAGCCACCGAAAGCCAATCTAGACCCGTTCCGGCACCCTACCGGAGGGGGCAATCCCTCTCCGGTGGCCATCTTCATCATCCCGGTGCTCTCCATGATGAGGAGGGAGTAGTTCCCCCTCGGGGCTGAAGGTATGTACCAGTAGCTATGGGTTTGATCTCTCTCTCTCTCTCCCTCTCTCTCTCGTGTTCTTGAGGTGGTACGATCTTGATGTATCGCGAGCTTTGCTATCATAGTTGGATCCTATGATGTTTTCTCCCCCCTCTACTCTCTTGTAATGGATTGAGTTTCCCCTTTGAAGTTATCTTATCGGATTGAGTCTTTAAAGATTTGAGAACACTTGATGTATGTCTTGCCGTGCGTATCTGTGGTGACAACGGGATACCACGTGATTCACTTGATGTATGTTTTGGTGATCAACTTGCGGGTTCCGCCCATGAACCTATGCAGAGGGGTTGGCACACGTTTTCATCGTGATTCTCCGGTAGAATCTTTGGGGCACTCTTTGAGGTTCTATGTGTTGGTTGAATAGATGAATCTGAGATTGTGTGATGCATATAGTGTAATCATACCCACGGATACTTGAGGTGACATTGGAGTATCTAGGTGACATTAGGGTTTTGGTTGATTTTTGTCTTAAGGTGTTATTCTAGTACGAACTCTAGGGCTGTTTGTGACACTTATAGGAATAGGCCAACGGATTGATTGGAAAGAATAACTTTGAGGTAGTTTCGTACCCTACCATAATCTCTTCGTTCGTTCTCCTCTATTAGTGACTTTGGAGTGACTCTTTGTTGCATGTTGAGGTATAGTTATGAGATCCAATTATGTTATTATTGTTGAAAGAACTTGCACTAGTGAAAGTATGAACCCTAGGCCTTGTTTCCTAGCATTGCAATACCATTTGTGCTCACTTTTATCATTAGTTACCTTGCTGTTTTTATATTTTCAGATTACAAGAACTATTATCTACTATCCATATACCACTTGTATCACCATCTCTTCGCCGAACTAGTGCACCTATACAATTTACCATTGTATTGGGTGTGTTGGGGACACAAGAGACTCTTTGTTATTTGGTTGTAGGGTTGCTTGAGAGAGACCATCTTCATCCTACGCCTCCTACGGATTCATAAACTGTCGGGACCCCGACTCAATGCCACATCGATCTAGCATGTAACACCTCATATCACCTTGCGGCCTCACGCACGGTATTCCCACGGGTGTCGCCTTACCTTTGCCCGCGACCGTTTGCGCCTTTTGGCACACGTATATGATGGTGTCGCTAGCATCCATATGATAAAGAGCCCGGGCTGACATGGCTAGTCGTAAACCCAAAGTGGCACTAACTTACAGGGACAGGCATCCATGACCCAGCATCGAACGTGTCGGTCATCAGCGAGTGAATCCAGGCTGTAGCACTGGGCCAACAGGACTCCGGTGAACCAGGCTGTAGCGGGCTAGCAGGACTCCGGTATTCATCGCGTGACATTTCCCCGAAGGGACAAACACAGGATCGAGGAAGGACACATGCCGGCCAGCCTAAGTGTTCCGGAGCAGTAGCAAGCTACCAGGGCTCAGTGGAAGCACTAGGAGACATTTCCCGGTAAGAGAGGCTACTAAGGATAAACAACTAGATAGTCAGATCCCACACATAGCAATACACATTACACGTACGCATAACATGCAAGTATGTGCTGTACAACATGGCATCACATCATAACTCAACAACTCAAATAGATAAAGGCTCAGAAGAGCCATCATAGCATTTATTGCAAACAGGGGTCACAAAACCCATCATACGGAGCATACAAGCAACAAGCGGAAGCATTACATGTCTGGGTACAGACATCTACAAATGAAAAAGGCTGAAGAGCCTGACTATCTACAACATCCGATCAAGATCGTAGCTGAGGTACTAGCTACTAGTCGAAGTCCATGAGAACCCTAGTAAGACCGAAGTCTCCGCTGCAAAAACATAAATAAAGCAACATGAGTACAAAGGTACTCAGCAAGACTTACATCAGATCCTATCATACATGCATTTGTATCAAGAGAGTAATGTGGGGTTTAGTTGCAGCAAGCCAGCTTTGACTCTGTGGCTATCCTGTTCTACGACTACCAGAAACTCTGGAGGTGAGACAACGTACACGAGTCCACTAATCACCATACAATACACTACTATGGATTCATCCCCGTCTCCCTACGAGAAGGCCATCCATAGCACTCACACTTGTCTTGAGCATTTTATAGTATCCACTTCAAGTTGTCTATGTACCATGTAAGCATCCAAGAAGTCCATAACCGCGGACTCGGCTATTCGAATAGATCATGTTAACCCTGCAGGGGTGTACTTCTTCACACACGCTCTCGCCACTTACCGCCATGTACACGTCATGTATCTCGGCAACCTTCAAGCGGAAGCCTGGCGAGGGTGTCGGCCACGACCTGACTAACCACACAAGACTCTAGTCCAGGTTTATCGCCTATTCGGGTTCCATCCGCAAGGAGATCCAGCCGGGGTGTCGCTTACGGCCCCAAACGATGTGTACAGGGTTCCCGAGCCCACCATCCGGGTGCCACTCGATACACCAGGCCACGTGTGCCTAGTCTGTCCCAAGCCCACCCTGCCGGGTGCCACCTGGTAGAAAAATAGCACTACCTACAAACACCAGAAACTAGTTGCGACTCCTGGACAGAGACCAAGTTGGTTAATAAGTCGAGAGGGGTCGAGTTACCGGAACCCAATGTGTGGTAGTATCGAGTCATTGGACAACATACATAGAACTCAGTGCTTAAGGACGGTTCCAATGAGACAACCCACCATGTACTCCTACATGGCCTCTCACCGCTACCTTTACCAAATCGTGTTCACACACTTCACTCTCAGCACCAGAACATATCGTGACACTCCAATTCATTCCCAATGAATCAGACCTGACACAACTCTAGGCAATAGCAGGCATAGCATGGTAGGAACACATCAGTGGCTTCAATCAACTCCTACACATGCTAGTGGGTTTCAACTATTTACTGTGGCAATGACAGGTCATGCAGAGGAATGGGTTCAACTACCGCAACACAAAGTAGCAGATGAACTGTTGTTGTCCTAATGCAATAACTGAGAGCAGGAGCGAGAGAGTAGGGTTTTATCGAAATGAACAAGGGGGTTTGCTTGCCTGGTAAAACAACAAGGGAGGCACTGCTTCACAGACAGGTACTCTGGAACGTCTCCGGAGCAGGACCTATCGAGAAGGAATGGTGCCGGCAATCAAAACACAATCATATGCAACACTATGATGCATGAGCATGGCATGTAGATGTGATGCTGTTTGAGCTAATGCAACTAGTAAACATTTGGTTTGAAGTCCATTTGAACCAAAGGTTCAAATGCATTTCTAAATTAAGTCTCTTATATATGCCATAATGTGTTTTCCCATATTCAGCATGTATAAGTTGGTTTTTCATGCATGAAACTAGTACAGATGGAAAGATTGCATTTTTCTGATAATTTTTCATATATAAATTATTTTAATCTGAGCTACGGTTGAATTGATATGAATTTTTGAAGTTTAAATCAATTTCTGGAATTTCCTGATTTAATTTAAATCCAGAAATCATATATTGCGCCAGCATGACGTCAGCACGACGTCAGCGGTCAACTGGGCTGGTCCGGGTCAAACCTGACGTGTGGGGTCCACACGTCAGTGACAGGGGGTTAAACAGGGGTTAATTTAGTTTAATTAAAAGGTTAGGGGGCACCGGGGCCCACTGTCAGTGTCAGGGGGGGGGTTAGTTAACGGTGATTAGCACTAAGCTAATCACCTGACGGGCCGGCCTCACATGGCAGGGCTCAGGCGACGGGGCTCGCCGCCGGCGACCTCTGGACGCGGCGGAGTCCGCGCCACAGGCCACGGGGACGGTGTCTGAGAGCACCGGGGCGTAGCCGGGCTCTCGCGCATCTGGTGGGACAGGTGGGAGGAGCGGGGAAGGCCGGAGCTCGCCGGAGCAAAGCTCGCGGCGGCGGCCGGAGCTCGGCTTCGAGCGGGGACGGGATGCGGGGCACGGGGAGGCCACCTGAGGGGCTCGGCGGCACCCCTCGTGGCACCAGGAGCGCGAAGGGATGCTTGGTTTGGGCGGAGACGGCCGAGACGGCGGCGGCGACATGGACGGCGGCGAGAGGCTTCGGCCATGGTGGGGAACGGTGCTACGGCGCGCGGGCAGTTAAACGGGGAGGGGGAAGCGGTGGCGGAGCTCACCGCGGTTGCAGCGGCAGTCGAAGTGGGCTCGGGGAGGCGTCGGAGGCGGCGAATCGACCGCGGCGATCTTCGGTGGCCGGCGACGGAAACGACGATGGTGGCGGCGTTGCAGCGCGTCCGGGACCTCGTGGCTCGGTGGAGAGGAAGAGGGGGTCGAGGCGGAGCTTGCAGGCACAGCGAGGGGTCGAGGGGGAGACGGTGGCCGCGGCGTTACGGTGGCACGGCTGCGGCTGCGCTCGGGCTCGAGAGGGAGAGGGAGCAGAAGAGGGGGGGAAGAGTTCGGGAGAGAGTGAGAGGGCGGTCGGGGCTGCATGGCGTCGTCCGGGGCGTTCCAGGGCGACGAGGAGGAAGCAGGAGGTGGCCAGGGGAAGCAGGAGGTGGAGGCGCGGCGGTGCGCGCGCGTCGGGCACGCGCCGTCCCCCTGTCGGGGAGGAAGACGACAGAGGAGGGGGGGCCAGGTGGGCTGGGCCGCTTGCTGGCTGGGCCGGCCTGCTGCGGCTGGGCTGCACAGGGGGAAGCCCCAGGTAAGCCCCTCCTTCTTTTATTTCTGTTTTCTATTTTTTTCTAACATTTGTTTTGATTTAATAAAATACTAAATCAATTTATTACCTTATGCCAATTTTTGCAGGAGCTAGATATATTATTCCAGAGCTCTTTTATAATTGGCATAAATTTTGGACCATATTTCATATATATAGAAATATATTTCCAATGCAAATATTTATCGAATTAATCCAAATGGCCAAAATAAATATCCATGAGCTCCTAAAAATATTGTTTTGATTTTTATCTCTGTCCAATATTTTTAGAGGGCATCATGAGCATTTTCTTGGACCCTTTTGGAGAAATTTTTATTTGGGTCATTTTAAAAATGATTCTGAGGGTTCCACCAATCCTCATTTCAAATTTAAATGAAATTTAAATATGATGCACAAATGGCTAGCTAGACTAAGTCATACCAGACTAGGGATGTGACAACTCGCCCCCACTTGAAAGAATCTCGTCTCGAGATTCAGTGGTCGACGAAAAGAAAGCGGGGTACTCCAGTCGAAGACGATCTTCTCGCTCCCAAGTAGCTTCTCTCTCGGAATGATGAGGCCACTGAACTTTGAGAAACTTGATGTTCTGACGTCGGGTGACACGCTCTGCTTGATCAAGAATGCGAACCGGGTACTCTCGGTATGTGAGGTTATCTTGGAGATCAAGCGTTTCGTGGTCCACTCCGCGGATGGGATCCGAGAAGCAACGCCTGAGTTGAGAGACGTGGAAGACATCATGAACTCGAGAAAGATGTGGGGGTAGTTCCAACTGGTAGGCAACCTCTCCTCGTTTAGCGAGAATACGAAAAGGACCAATGTAACGAGGAGCCAACTTGCCCTTGATACCAAAACGATGGGTACCCTTCAAAGGAGTAACCCGAAGGTAAGCTTGGTCGCCAATTTCATAAGTCATATCCTTATGATGACGATCGTACTGGCTCTTCTGACGAGACTGGGCTGTTTTCAAATTCTCACGAATGATGCGAACTTGCTCTTCTGCCTCCTGGATCATATCCGGTCCAAAGAATTGTCTTTCACCGGTTTCTGACCAGTTCAAAGGTGTTCAACATCTTCGTCCATAGAGAACCTCAAAAGGAGCTTTCTTGAGGCTGGATTGATAGCTATTGTTATAAGCAAACTCGGCAAAAGGAAGACATTTCTCCCAATCCATACCGAATGAGATAACGCAAGCTCTGAGCATGTCTTCGAGAATTTGATTGACCCGTTCCACCTGACCACTCGACTGAGGGTGGAAAGCGGTACTGAAGGAAAGATGGGTTCCCATGGCAGTTTGGAAACTCTCCCAGAAATGAGAAGTGAAAAGACTACCACGGTCTGAGTTAATCTCTAGTGGAACACCATGGAGTGACACTATTCGAGAAATATATAAGTCAGCGAGCTGACTAGCAGTGATATTTTCTCGAACAGGAAGGAAGTGAGCCACTTTGGAAAGACGATCAACGACTACGAAGATAGCGTTATTCCCTCTCTTGGTCCTGGGAAAGCCGGTGATGAAGTCCATACCAACTTTATCCCATTTCCATTCAGGAATAGCTAAAGGCTGAAGGGTGCCAGCAGGTCTCTGATGCTCTGCCTTAACGCGACGACAAACGTCACATTTAGCAATGAACTCTGCGATTTCTCTCTTCATCCTAGTCCACCAGAACCTCTGGCGTAGGTCCTGATACATCTTAGTGCTACTGGGATGAATTGTGAGAGGAGATTCATGCGCCTCCTCAAGAATCAACTGCCGAAGATGTTGCTTCTTGGGAACCACCAAGCGATTCTCAAAGAAAACAACACCACGATCATCAACAGAGAAACTACCAGCAACTCCCTTCTTAACGTTATCCTTGATACGAGAAATACCCGTATCATATTGCTGGCTAGTTATGATCTGATCCTCAAGAGTAGGTTTCGCCACCAAGGTAGAAAGGAATCCGTGAGGAGCAATGTGAAGGTTAAGCTTACAGAATTCCTCATGGAGAAGTGGTTGGCCTTGCTGTAACATGAGATTGTTGCAATAGGATTTACGGCTTAGCGCATCAGCCATGACATTGGCTTTGCTTGGGGTGTAGGTAATCCCTAGATCATAATCTGTGATCAACTCCAACCAACGTCTTTACCTAAGGTTCAGATCCGGTTGGGTGAAGATATACTTGAGACTCTGGTGATCGGTGTAGATCTCGCAACGTTTACCAAGAAGGTAATGTCGCCAGGTCTTGAGTGCATAGACTACGGCTGCAAGCTCTAGATCATGTGTAGGATAATTCTCCTCATGTGGATGCAACTGTCGGGATGCATAGGCAATCACATGACGATCCTGCATAAGAATGCAACCTAGTCCCTGTCGTGAGGCGTCGCAGTAGATAATAAAGTCTTTAGTGAAATCCGGTGGCACAAGTATGGGAGTAGAAGTCAGGCGTCTTTTCAGTTCCTGAAAACTGTACTCACACTATGGGGACCACTCGAACTTTTTATCTTTCTTGAGAAGTTCCGTGAGGGGTTTGGCTACTTTGGAGAAGTTTTCAACAAAGCGAAGACAATAGCTGGCTAGACCAAGGAAACTCCTAACTTGTTTAACGGTCTCAGGTGGAGTCCAATCGAGAACGGCTTGAACTCTCTCAGGATTGACAGCAATGCCCTGACCAGAGATTACGTGGCCTAGGTAGGTCACTTCTGGCAACCAAAATTCACACTTGGAGAACTTGGCATAAAGGCGGTGCTCTATGAGTTTTTCTAAAACAAGTCTAAGATGTTCGGCATGCTCTTTCTCGTTCTTCGAGTAAATAAGAATATCATCGAGGTAAACCACGACGAACTTATCTAAGTACTCCATGAAGATCGAGTTCATCAGGCGGGAGAATGTGGCTGGGGCGTTGGTTAGGCCGAAGGACATGACGGTGTACTCGTACTGACCATAACGAGTGACAAAAGCTGTCTTGGGAATGTCCCTGTTTCTGATCTTGATTTGATGGTAGCCTAACCTTAAATCCATCTTGGAGAAGACTGAGGATCCAGCGAGCTGATCATACAGGTCGTTGATCCTGGGAAGCGGATACTTGTTCTTTATCGTGACCAAATTAACGGGACGATAATCTACGACCATCCGGTCCGTACCGTCTTTCTTCTTGACAAAGAGGACGGGGCAAGCCCAAGGAGAAGAACTAGGACAGATGAAACCCTTTTGCAAGGACTCATCGAGTTGTTTCTTAAGCTCGGCTAGTTCTAGGGGTGCCATCTTGTAAGGTCTCCGGGAGATTGGAGTTGTTCCTGGGATAAGATCTATGACGAACTCTACATCTCTGTCAGGTGGAACACCTGGCAGTTCCTCTGGAAAGACATCCGGAAAGTCGCGGACTACCGGGATATCTTCAAGGTCTGGAAGAGGGCTAGCATTAAGAGAATAGAGCTGACGCTTTGCAACTCTAGTGGAGACAGTGACTATCTTGCCAGATGGGTGTGTAAGCTGAACAGATCTTGTGTAACAATCAATCTTGGCATGATGAGCTGTCATCCAATCCATTCCCAAGATGATGTTAATATCTAAGGACTTGAGGGCTACAAGTGATGCAAGGAATACAAGTCTATCAACAAGGATTTCGTTACCATGGCTGATTCTGGTGGTCTGCCATCTAGACCCTGGGGTTTGGATTTCAAGCGGAGTTGGCATATCACAAAATGACATGTCGTGCAAACGAGCATAGCCTTCAGAAATGAAGGAGTGAGATGCTCCAGTATCGAATAGAACTGATGTTGGGTGACAATTGACAAGGAGTGTACCAAGAACGACATCTGGATCATCATGAGCGTCTTTAGCTGAGACGTGATGCACACATCCACGTTCAGTGGGGGCTGACTTAACACTGATCATCTTGCGTGATGGCTTAACACAGCCAACAGTCTTCCCGGCCTTGGGTGGAACATAACTAGTTTGAGAGCAGTCACGTGCATAGTGTCCTGGCTTCCCGCATGTGAAGCAAGTTCCTGAGGTTGGACGGGGACCCGCACTAACAAGCGGTCTACCAGTAGGCCCGGGTGGAACATACGACTGGGCTGGGGAAGGCACCACATAGGATGGCCTCGGTGCATATCCGGAAGGAAGAGCGGAGTTTGGAACCCAAATCCGGCGCTTCTGGGAACTAGAGCCAGAGGAAGATCCCAAATTACGGGTGTGCTTACGAGACTCCTCGTAAGTGAGCTGAGCTGTCTCTGCATTGATGGCCTTGTTCACAAGGGCTTGGAATGTATCACAATGATGCAGGTGGAGATCACGACGCAACTTGGGGTTGAGACCCTTCCGGAACCTAGCTTGCTTCTTGGCGTCCGTGGACACTTCTTCTGTGGCATAACGGGCAAGGTTCTCGAACTCTCTACTATAGGCATCAACAGCCATCTTATCCTGGGTGAAACTACAGAACTCTTCTCTTTTGCGATCAATGAGGGCCTGGGGAATGTGATGCTCGCGAAAAGCCTCAGTGAAATCCTTCCAGGTAGGAATCTGGCCAGCTGGAAGCAAAGTCTCATAGTTCTGCCACCAAAGACTAGCAGGACCTTCCAGGTGGTATGTGGCATAAGTGACCTTGTCATCTTCAGCTATGCTCGCGGAAAGCAGCTTATGAGTGATGCTACGGAGCCAGTCATCTGCATCGAGTGGCTCGATGGAATGATGAAAGGTAGGTGGGTGCAAGCGAATGAAATCATGAATGGTAGCAGACTTATTGGACTGGCGTGCGGTGTTCTCCTCGATACGTGCCAACAAGCGGTTGGACTCACGCTTGTTCCTCTCCATTTCTAACATGAACTCTGTCAACGAAGGCTGGTCAGGAGGATCCTCATTCCTACCATCTTCATGGTTCTGGCTACGAACAATAGAACTTCGCTTAGCTGATGACATCCTGAGAACGAAACCAAGGACGGAATCAGCATCAATTATAGACTGTAGAATGTAGGACAAGGAATTAGTATCTCTCGAACTCCTAGGGAAATTCCAGCAGCATAACGGCAGTAAAATGCTCAGAATGAGACATCCTACTAAAAATGGGGTGGTAACATACTCATCATCATCGCTCAAGGTTCTGAGATAGTACTAAACAGACTACACCGGAAATACTCAGAACTGGGGTATGACTCTGATCAACCAATCCTATGGAACTACGGAGTAGTAACACATGATCCTGATAGACGGAAGAGAAGCCTAGTTCCTTAATCCCGTCGGAAAGATAGGACGACTCAGATCAGAAGGTCATGAGGTATAAGGAGTAAAAAGAGCCTTACGTTCCAACCCACAATCAATTCCCTTACATAACTAAAGAATTTCTAGACTCGACTTCGACCAGTTTGGCTTGGTAATCCTACAGGCAGTCAGGCTCTGATACCAGCGCTGTCGGGACCCCGACTCAATGCCACATCGATCTAGCATGTAACACCTCATATCACCTTGCGGCCTCACGCACGGTATTCCCACGGGTGTCGCCTTGCCTTTGCCCGGGACCGTTTGCGCCTTTTGGCACACGTATATGATGGTGTCGCTAGCATCCATATGATAAAGAGCCCGGGCTGACATGGCTAGTCATAAACCCAAAGTGGCACTAACTTACAGGGACAGGCATCCATGACCCAGCATCGAACGTGTCGGTCATCAGCGAGTGAATCCAGGCTGTAGCACTGGGCCAACAGGACTCCGGTGAACCGGGCTGTAGCGGGCTAGCAGGACTCCGGTATTCATCGCGTGACATTTCCCCGAAGGGACAGACACAGGATCGAGGAAGGACACATGCCGGCCAGCCTAAGTGTTCCGGAGCAGTAGCAAGCTACCAGGGCTCAGTGGAAGCACTAGGAGACATTTCCCGGTAAGAGAGGCTACTAAGGATAAACAACTAGATAGTCAGATCCCACACATAGCAATACACATTACACGTACGCATAACATGCAAGTATGTGCTGTACAACATGGCATCACAGCATAACTCAACAACTCAAATAGATAAAGGCTTAGAAGAGCCATCATAGCATTTATTGCAAACAGGGGTCACAAAACCCATCATACGGAGCATACAAGCAACAAGCGGAAGCATTACATGTCTGGGTACAGACATCTACAAATGAAAAAGGCTGAAGAGCCTGACTATCTACAACATCCGATCAAGATCGTAGCTGAGGTACTAGCTACTAGTCGAAGTCCATGAGAACCCTAGTAAGACCGAAGTCTCCGCTGCAAAAACATAAATAAAGCAACATGAGTACAAAGGTACTCAGCAAGACTTACATCAGATCCTATCATACATGCATTTGTATCAAGAGAGTAATGTGGGGTTTAGTTGCAGCAAGCCAGCTTTGACTCTGTGGCTATCCTGTTCTACGACTACCAGAAACTCTGGAGGTGAGACAACGTACACGAGTCCACTAATCACCATACAATACACTACTATGGATTCATCCCCGTCTCCCTACGAGAAGGCCATCCATAGCACTCACACTTGTCTTGAGCATTTTATAGTATCCACTTCAAGTTGTCTATGTACCATGTAAGCATCCAAGAAGTCCATAACCGCGGACTCGGCTATTCGAATAGATCATGTTAACCCTGCAGGGGTGTACTTCTTCACACACGCTCTCGCCACTTACCGCCATGTACACGTCATGTATCTCGGCAACCTTCAAGCGGAAGCCTGGCGAGGGTGTCGGCCACGACCTGACTAACCACACAAGACTCTAGTCCAGGTTTATCGCCTATTCGGGTTCCATCCGCAAGGAGATCCGGCCGGGGTGTCGCTTACGGCCCCAAACGATGTGTACAGGGTTCCCGAGCCCACCATCCGGGTGCCACTCGGTACACCAAGCCACGTGTGCCTAGTCTGTCCCAAGCCCACCCTGCCGGGTGCCACCTGGTAGAAAAATAGCACTACCTACAAACACCAGAAACTAGTTGCGACTCCTGGACAGAGACCAAGTTGGTTAATAAGTCGAGAGGGGTCGAGTTACCGGAACCCAATGTGTGGTAGTATCGAGTCATTGGACAACATACATAGAACTCAGTGCTTAAGGACGGTTCCAATGAGACAACCCACCATGTACTCCTACATGGCCTCTCACCGCTACCTTTACCAAATCGTGTTCACACACTTCACTCTCAGCACCAGAACATATCGTGACACTCCAATTCATTCCCAATGAATCAGACCTGACACAACTCTAGGCAATAGCAGGCATAGCATGGTAGGAACACATCAGTGGCTTCAATCAACTCCTACACATGCTAGTGGGTTTCAACTATTTACTGTGGCAATGACAGGTCATGCAGAGGAATGGGTTCAACTACCGCAACACAAAGTAGCAGATGAACTGTTGTTGTCCTAATGCAATAACTGAGAGCAGGAGCGAGAGAGTAGGGTTTTATCGAAATGAACAAGGGGGTTTGCTTGCCTGGTAAAACAACAAGGGAGGCACTGCTTCACAGACAGGTACTCTGGAACGTCTCCGGAGCAGGACCTATCGAGAAGGAATGGTGCCGGCAATCAAAACACAATCATATGCAACACTATGATGCATGAGCATGGCATGTAGATGTGATGCTGTTTGAGCTAATGCAACTAGTAAACATTTGGTTTGAAGTCCATTTGAACCAAAGGTTCAAATGCATTTCTAAATTAAGTCTCTTATATATGCCATAATGTGTTTTCCCATATTCAGCATGTATAAGTTGGTTTTTCATGCATGAAACTAGTACAGATGGAAAGATTGCATTTTTCTGATAATTTTTCATATATAAATTATTTTAATCTGAGCTACGGTTGAATTGATATGAATTTTTGAAGTTTAAATCAATTTCTGGAATTTCCTGATTTAATTTAAATCCAGAAATCATATATTGCGCCAGCATGACGTCAGCACGACGTCAGCGGTCAACTGGGCTGGTCCAGGTCAAACCTGACGTGTGGGGTCCACACGTCAGTGACAGGGGGTTAAACAGGGGTTAATTTAGTTTAATTAAAAGGTTAGGGGGCACCGGGGCCCACTGTCAGTGTCAGGGGGGGGGTTAGTTAACGGTGATTAGCACTAAGCTAATCACCTGACGGGCCGGCCCCACATGGCAGGGCTCAGGCGACGGGGCTCGCCGCCGGCGACCTCTGGACGCGGCGGAGTCCGCGCCACAGGCCACGGGGACGGCGTCTGAGAGCACCGGGGCGTAGCCGGGCTCTCGCGCATCTGGTGGGACAGGTGGGAGGAGCGGGGAAGGCCGGAGCTCGCCGGAGCAAAGCTCGCGGCGGCGGTCGGAGCTCGGCTTCGAGCGGGGACGGGATGCGGGGCACGGGGAGGCCACCTGAGGGGCTCGGCGGCACCCTCGTGGCACCAGGAGCGCGAAGGGATGCTTGGTTTGGGCGGAGACGGCCGAGACGGCGGCGGCGACATGGACGGCGGCGAGAGGCTTCGGCCTTGGTGGGGAACGGTGCTATGGCGCGCGGGCAGTTAAACGGGGAGGGGGAAGCGGTGGCGGAGCTCACCGCGGTTGCAGCGGCAGTCGAAGTGGGCTCGGGGAGGCGTCGGAGGCGGCGAATCGACCGCGGCGATCTTCGGTGGCCGGCGACGGAAATGGCGATGGTGGCGGCGTTGCAGTGCGTCCGGGACCTCGTGGCTCGGTGGAAAGGAAGAGGGGGTCGAGGCGGAGCTTGCAGGCACAGCGAGGGGTCGAGGGGGAGACGATGGCCGCGGCGTTACGGTGGCACGGCTGCGGCTGCGCTCGGGCTCGAGAGGGAGAGGGAGCAGAAGAGGGGGGGAAGAGTTCGGGAGAGAGTGAGAGGGCGGTCGGGGCTGCGTGGCGTCGTCCGGGGCGTTCTAGGGCGACGAGGAGGAAGCAGGAGGTGGCCAGGGGAAGCAGGAGGTGGAGGCGCGGCGGTGCGCGCACGTCGGGCACACGCCGTCCCCCTGTCGGGGAGGAAGACGACAGAGGAGGGGGGGCCAGGTGGGCTGGGCCGCCTGCTGGCTGGGCCGGCCTGCTGCGGCTGGGCTGCACAGGGGGAAGCCCCAGGTAAGCCCCTCCTTCTTTTATTTCTGTTTTCTATTTTTTTCTGACATTTGTTTTGATTTAATAAAATACTAAATCAATTTATTACCTTATGCCAATTTTTGCAGGAGCTAGATATATTATTCCAGAGCTCTTTTATAATTGGCATAATTTTTGGACCATACTTCATATATATAGAAATATATTTCCAATGCAAATATTTATCGAATTAATCCAAATGGCCAAAATAAATATCCATGAGCTCCTAAAAATATTGTTTTGATTTTTATCTCTGTCCAATATTTTTAGAGGGCATCATGAGCATTTTCTTGGACCCTTTTGGAGAAATTTTTATTTGGGTCATTTTAAAAAATGATTCTGAGGGTTCCACCAATCCTCATTTCAAATTTAAATGAAATTTAAATATGATGCACAAATGGCTAGCTAGACTAAGTCATACCAGACTAGGGATGTGACATAAACCTTAGGTCATCCACTTGAGGGAAATTTGCTACTGTCCTACAAACCTCTGCACTTGGAGGCCCAACAACGTCTACAAGAATAAGGTTGTGTAGTAGACATCACCTTTCTATCCCAAAATTACAGCGCGCGGGAAAACTCCCACCTCTTGCGAAATCCCGACACGCGAAATGCCCGTGATACCGCTGAACCAAAAGAACCGCCTAGCTCAAATCGGTGGGGGTACTTTCTTAACTTACCCCACATTTCGGACAAGCGCGTCCCTAACCATGGTTCCCCACTCCCATCCCATCTGCCCACCCATTCGTACACCGAGGCTGCGAAAACCCGCGAAGCCCCACACCCTCCTCCGTCCGCCACCCAGCCGGAGCCTCTTTCCCTACGGCGTCGTCCACAGCAATACCCCGACGTCCCTCATCCACCGTACCAGATGAGGATCCATCGTCGATCTCGTCACCCCACCGGTTCAGCCACCCCGTCCTCCAACTCCAAGGAGCTGCCCCGACGTTCCCCTCGTCTTTCGCACCACCTCCATTCCCACACCGCCGTCTTCACCTGCACCACCGAAAGAGCATCATCATCCCTGTTTCCTCTGATTAAGCTGAGGCCTAATCGGCACAACCAAAGAGGTTGTACACTAATCACCACATTTTCTTCTTGATTTGATCGCACGGTGTTGCCAGCGCTTAGTCCCGAGCCGACATGGCGCGGCTCCATCCACGGTGGCATCGCCGGCCACTTCCTCCATGCCATCGCTCCCTCGGCGGCAATGTCCACATCAGTAGGAGCTGCTGATGCTTTAGCTCTCGCTCGTGCTGCTGCTCTGCTCTTGCTCTCGGTCCCCTGCCTGGTCTGCTATTGCTATTATTCTTGCTCTTGCTCTTGCTTACGTTGCTGCTCTCGCTCTTGCTCTTGCTTGCGATGCTGCTCTGATTTGGCTACACTTCAGTCGACTGAATCCAATTTTGGGTCAGTCAGTTT